>NC_140013.1:41750262-41772762 GCF_964263955.1 Coregonus lavaretus
ATATGTACATGTGGTTAGAGGTAAAGTGACTATGCATCGATAATAAACAGAGAGTAGCAGCAGCGTAAAAAGAGGGGGTGCAAATAGTCCGGGTAGCCATTTAATTAGCTGTTCAGGAGTCTTATGGCTTGGGGGTAGAAGCTGTTAAGAAGCCTTTTGGTCCTAGACTTGGCGCTCCGGTACCGCTTGCCGTGCAGTAGCAGAGAGAACAGTCTATGACTAGGGTGGCTGGAGTCTTTGCCAATTTTTAGGGCCTTCCTCTGACACCGCCTGGTATAGAGGTCCTGGATGGCAGGAAGCTTGGCCCCAGTGATGTACTGGGCCGTACACACTACCCTCTGTAGTGCCTTGCCATACCAGGTAGTGATGCAACCAGTCAGGATGCTCTCGATGGTGCAGCTGTAGAAGCTTTTGAGGATCTGAGGACCCATGGCAAATCTTTTCAGTCTCCTGAGGGGGAATAGGCTTTGTCGTGCCCTCTTCACGACTGTCTTGCTGTCTTTGGACCATGATAGTTTGTTGGTGATGTGGACACCAAGGAACTTGAAGCTCTCAACCTGCTCCACTACAGCCCCGTCAATGAGAATGGGGGCGTGCTCGGTCCTCTTCTTTTTCCTGTAGTCCACAATCATCTCCTTTGTCTTGGTCACGTTGAGGGAGAGGTTGTGATCCTGGCACCACATGGCCAGGTATCTGACCTCCTCCCTATAGGCTATCTCATCGTTGACGGTGATCAGGCCTACCACTGTTGTGTTGTCGGCAAACTTAATGATGGTGTTGGAGTCGTGCTTGGCCACGCAGTCATGGGTGAACAGGGAGTACAGGAGGGGACTGAGCACGCTCCCCTGAGGGGCCCCTGTGTTGAGGATCAGCGTGGCAAATGTGTTGTTGCCTACCCTTACCACCTGGGGGCGGCCCATCAAAAAGTCCAGGATCCAGATACAGAGGGAGGTGTTTAGTCCCAGGGTCCTTAGCTTGGTGATGACCTTTGAGGGCACTATGGTGTTGAACGCTGAGCTGTAGTCAATGAATAGCATTCTCACGTAGGTGTTCCTTTTGTCCAGGTGGGAAAGGGCAGTGTGGAGTGCAATAGAGATTGCTTCATCTGTGGATATGTTGGGACGGTATGCAAATTGGAGTGTGTCTAGGGTTTCTGGGATAATGGTGTTGATGTGAGCCATGACCAGCCTTTCAAAGCACTTCATGGCTACAGACGTGAGTGCTACGGGTCGGTAGTCATTTAGGCAGGTTACCTTAGTGTTCTTGGGCACAGGGACTATGGTGGTCTGCTTGAAACATGTTGATATTACAGAGTCAGTCAGGGACAGGTTGAAAATGTCAGTGAAGACACTTGCCAGTTGGTCAGCGCATGCTCGGAGTACACGTCCTGGTAATCCGTCTGGCCCTGCGGCCTTGTGAATGTTGACCTGTTTAAAGGTCTTACTGACATCGGTTATGGAAAGCGTGATCACACAGTTGTCCGGAACAGCTGATGCTCTCATGCATGCTTCAGTGTTGCTTGCCTAGAAGTGAGCATTGAAGTAATTTAGCTCGACTGGTAGGCTTGTGTCACTGGACAGCTCGCGGCTGTGCTTCCCTTTGTATTCCGTAAGTTTGCAAGCCCTGCCACATCCGACGAGCATCGGAGCCGGTATAGTACGATTCAATCTTAATCCTGTATTTACATTTGATGGTTCGTCGGAGGGCATAGAGGGATTCCTTATAAGCGTCCAGGTTAGAGTCCCGCTCCTTGAAAGCGGCAGCTCTACCCTTTAGCTCAGTGCGGATGTTGCCTGTAATCCATGGCTTCTGGTTGGGGTATGTACGTACGGTCACAGTGGGGACGATGTCATCGATGCACTTATTGATGAAGGCAGTGACTGATGTGGTGTACTCCTCATTGCCATCGGAAGAATCCCGGAACATATTCCAGTCTGTGCTAGCAAAACAGTCCTGTAGTTTAGCATCTGCGTCATTCGACCACTTCTGTATTGAGCGAGTCACTGGTACTTCCTGCTTTAGTTTTTGCATGTAATCAGGGCTTTGTACGTGTCTCTGTGTGTGGAGTAAAGGTGGTCTAGTGTTTTTTTTCCTCTGGTTGCACATTTAACATGCTGGTAGAAATTAGGTAGAACGGATTTAAGTTTCCCTGCATTAAAGTCCCTGGCCACTAGGAGCGCCGCCTCTGGATGAATTTTTTTGTATTTGCTTATGGCATTATACAGCTCGTTGAGTGCGATCTTAGTGCCAGCATCATTTTGTGGTGGTAAATAGACAGCTACGAAAAATAGATTTCATGCACCAGCTGTTATTTACAAATATACACAGACAGCCACCCCTTGTCTTACCGGAGGCTGCTGTTCTATCTTGCCGATGCACTGAAAACCCTGCCAGCTGTATGTTATCCATGTCGTCGTTCCGCCACGACTCTGTAAAACATAAGATATTACTGTTTTTAATGTCCCGCTGGTAGGATATTCTTGATCGGAGCTCATCCATTTTATTATCCAATGATTACACGTTGGCTAATAGGACTGATGGTGGAGGCAGATTACCCACTCGCCATCGGATCCTTACAAGGCACCCCGACCTACGTCCCCGATATCTCCGTCTCTTCAACATGCGAATGATGGGGATTTGGGCCTTGTCGGGTGTCTGAAGTAAAACCTTCGCGTCCGACTCGTAAAAAAAAAAAAATCTTGAGTAATCGCTGTCCTGATATCCAGAAGCTCTTTACGGTCATAAGATAAGTGGAAGAAACGTTATGTACAAAATAAGTTACAAATAACGTGAAAAAACACACACAATAGCACATATGGTGATCGGCAATGAATAAGCTGCCGCCTCGCCCGAGGTTTTAAAGCAATTTGGGGATTTTTAGCATAAAAACTACCACAATCATTGAGAATAAATATTAGATGATTAAAATGTATATATCATTTAATTTTTATTTTGGCTTTTCATAACAGCTATTTTGATGGATTATTGCCACTGTATAGCTACAACCTTCAGCTTTTGGAGCAAAAGCTTTATTAAAGTCTTTAAGGCCTATATTGGAATACATAGTAGTGGAGATGTTTATGGCGAAAGAAGTTCAAGTGTTTTGAACCATTCACAAACAAACTGAACACTCCAGGGTTGGATGGCATTCCAGTCGAGGTATACCAAACCTTTTTTGATATACTAAGAAGACCGTTATTAGCATGTTTTAACCACTCCAATGTAAATGGTAGATTACCTGACACTCAAGAAGAAGGTCTGATCTCATTATTACTGAAACAGGATACAAGTGGAAAATATAAAGATCCAGTCCATTTACAAAATTGGAGGCCCCTTACACTTCAGTGTTGTGATGCAAAAATCCTAGCAAAATGTATAGCGCATAGAATTAAAAAGGTATTGTCGGATATTATTCATTCTAATCAGACAGGTTTTTTACATGGAAGATACATTGGAGATAATATAAGGCAAGTATTGGAAACAATAGAACACTATGGAAAATATGGGAAACCAGGCCTGCTATTCATAGCAGACTTCGAAAAGGCATTTGATAAAGTTCGACTGGGGTTTATATATAAATGCCTGGAGCATTTCAATTTTGGAGAATCTCTTATAAAATGGGTCAAAATCATCTATAGTAACCCTAGGTGTAAAATAGTAAATAATGGCTATTTCTCAGAAAGTATTAAACTGTCAAGAGGAGTGAAACAAGGTTGGCCACTATCGGCATATCTATTTATTGTGGCCATCGAGATGTTAGCTATTAAAATCAGATCCAATAATAATATCAGAGGATTAGAAATACAGGGCTTAAAAACAAAGGTGTCATTGTACGCTGATGATTCATGTTTTCTTTTAAATCCACAACTAGAATCCCTCCACAGCCTCATATAGGATCTAGATACATTTTCTAACCTCTCTGGATTACAACCAAATTATGACAAATGTACTATATTACGCATTGGATCACTAAAAAATAAAATGTTTACATTACCTTGTAGTTTACCAATAAAATGGTCTGATGGTGATGTGGATATACTCGGAATACATATCCCAAAGGAAATAAATGATCTCACTTCAATAAATTTTAATAGAAAGTAAGCAAAAATAGATAAGATCTTACTACCATGGAAAGGAAAATACCTGTCAATTTGTGGAAAAATCACCCTGATTAACTCTTTAGTATTATCCCAGTTTACCTATTTGCTTATGGGCTTGCCTACGCCTAGCGAACAGTTTTTTAAATTATATGAGAAAAAAATATTCAATTTTATTTGGAACGGCAAGCCAGACAAAATTAAAAGAGCATATTTATATAATGAATATGAATTCGGAGGACAGAAATTATTAAATATTAAAGCATTAGACCTATCACTAAAAGCTTCAGTCATACAAAAGTTATACTTAAATCCGAACTGGTTCTCAAGCAAATTAGTAAGATTGTCTCACCCAATGTTCAAGAAAGGCCTTTTTCCCTTTATTCAGATTACAACCTCTCACTTTCAGTTATTTGAAAAGGAAATAATCTCCCAAATGTCACTATTTCTAAAACAAGCCATAGAAAGTTGGTTGCAATTTCAATTTAATCCTCCAGAACAAATAATGCAACAAATATTGTGGTTAAATTCAAATATACTAATTGACAAAAAACCTTTATTTTTTGACAGAATGTTTAAAAAAGGTATAATCTTCGTAAATGATATCATCGGTAGGACTGGTGGAGTTATGTCGCACATGCAGCTAACAAAAACATATGGAAATGTCTGCTCTACCCAAAATTACAACCAAATAATTGCAGCCTTACCGCAAAAGTGGAAGAGGAAAGTGGAAGGGGGAGAAAGTAAGGAACTTGTCTGTCGGCCTTGCATTAAAGAACATAATTGGTTAAGGAAAACTGTGATAAATAAAAAAGTATATCAGTTTCACTTAAGGACCAAAGGATTGACAGCCGTCCCATATAGATTGCAAAATAGTTGGGAAGAGATCTTTGACGTACCGATCCCATGGCATAGTGTTTATGAACTGACACGCAAAACGACACCGGATTCAAAAATTTGAATCTTTCAATTTAAATTATTATATAAAATTCTTGCTACCAATAGAATGTTATTTATATGGGGGATACAATCTTCCCAGCTCTGCAGATTTAGCTGTGAAGAGACAGAATCATTAGATCATTTGTTTTGGTTCTGTCCATTTGTAGCTTGTTTTTGGACACAGGTCCAGGAATGGCTAAAGGATTGCACTATTTACCTGGAGCTAACCTTGCAGATAGCACTACTGGGTGATCTGAAAAGTCATAGTCAATCAATCAATAATATAATAATACTTTTAGCAAAAATGTTTATTTTTAATTCACAATCTGTAGAAGCAATGAGAATAGAAAGGTTCAGAACTTTTGTAAAACATCACAGTACGGTTGAAATATATATGGCAAATAGAAATCCTATATGGATGGTGTTAAGAGATAGATGGGAGGTATTGAATAGAGTTGAAGGATGGGACTAATAACAAATAACAACAAATAATAACAAAGATAGCTAATAATGTAAGCATACTGTGTCCATAATAAGTATATAGGTTGTATGTTGGGAGCTTTTGGGAAAGAGCACAGTTAGAAAGATATGGCATATAGAAGCAAACCGGATGGACATCATGAAAATGATCGGAGAGGTTGAGAGTAGAAGAAGTTCAGGAGCAAAAAAAAAAATATATATATATATATATATATATATATATAATAGAATTATTGTAAAATTAACTCTGTCCATAAGGTGTAGATAGTAAGTATAGACCGGAAGTAGAGGCCTGGGCATTGTTGTTCACTAATTTACTCCAAGTAGGGAAAGGATGGCGGGGTTGAAAAGTAATAAAGGGGAGTATATATATAAAAAACATGGGGGATTGGAAGTGATGCAGACAATTACATTGATAGAAGATACAATCTATCTGCAATATTAAGCTGATCCATTCCCCCCCCCCCCAAAAAAAATAAATATAATAAAAATAAAACAATTTTAAAAAACATACAAAAAAAAATAAAAATAACAGAACACGTGTTAGTACTAGATCACACCAACCTCATGTCTGTTATATTGTCTGGTTGAACTGGAGGATCCATAGAGGATCTGTTATATTGTCTAGATGAACTGGAGGATCCATAGAGGATCTGTTATATTGTCTAGATGAACTGGAGGATCCATAGAGGATCTGTTATATTGTCTAGATGAACTGGAGGTAGTTATACTACCTCTCGCAATGCACACACAGACGCACGCACACAGATACACACACACGCACACTAACACACACACACACACACTCACAGAAGCACATACACACCACAAACACACACAAGGCTTTGACGGGATATCGATAGACAGACAGACAGACAGACAGACAGACAGACAGACAGACAGACAGACAGACAGACAGACAGACAGAGGGCCATGCTCCAACCCACTAGCTCACACGTACACTCCGCCTGCCTCCTCTCTGACTCCTGGCTCAATACAGGTTTCAAGTTAAGAGCCACTTGTCTAAACAGAGAAGACATCAGAGAGCCGAGGAAAATATAAGATACAAAAGAAGTCAATCTTGTTTCTTGGGCAAGAAGATAAAACGTTTTGGGGTCTTGGAGAATGAGAGAAGATTATCTTGATGAGGGAAGATTATCTTAAATCAAAGGGAGGAGAGGGAGAGGGGGAAGATTCCACAGTTAAGGGAGGAGAGGGACAGGGGGAGGATTCCACAGTAAAGGGAGGAGAGAGAGAGTGGGAGGATTCCACAGTAATATTCCGACCCTGTTCCTGGAGAGCTACCCTCCTGTAGGTTTTAACTCCAACCCTGTTCCTGGAGAGCTACCCTCCTGTAGGTTTTCACTCCAACCCTGTTCCCGGAGAGCTACCCTCCTGTAGGTTTTAACTCCAACCCTGTTCCTGGAGAGCTACCCTCCTGTAGGTTTTAACTCCAACCCTTTTCCTGGAGAGCTACCCTCCTGTAGGTTTTAACTCCAACCCTGTTCCTGGAGAGCTACCCTCCTGTAGGTTTTTAACTACAACCCTGTTCCTGAATAGAATAATATAATCTAATAGAACGTCTATGTGTTTCTATATCTAACAGGCACCAAGGAGGTAAACGCCACAGGGAAGTCGTTCACAGTGAAGAGCGCTCTGCAGCTGCAGGTGGATCAGAGCGATGACGGGGTGGCCTACACGTGCAGTGTGGAGCACGTGTCTCTCGCTTCCAACCCTTACCAGGTCACAGAGGTCCTGGAGGTCCACTGTGAGTTCTGGAACCTGAGCAACATAACCAAATAACTAGGGATCAGATGATCGTACCCCTCGATTCTACCATTTCTATTCAATTGAATATTAACTCAACCACAGATCTGGGGTTCAGGATGTTTCAGTCACTGTCACACTAGCATGGATGATGTTTTCATAATGTCTTCTTGTCTCTCGTCCCAGATGCCCCCCATGTGGAGATCTCCCACACCATGATCATCCCTCAGGAAGGACAGTACTTTAAACTGGAGTGTGTCTCCAAAGGAAACCCACTGTAAGTACATGGTATATCACCTAATTATGGATGTATACAGTATATTCTATAGATAGACCTCTAACATGTAATCTGATGATACTAGCTACGCTACATATACAGCAGTATGTAGACACCCCTTCAAATTAGTAGATTCAGCTATTTCAGCCACACCCGTTGCTGACAGGTGTATAAAATCGAGCACACAGCCATGCAATCTCCATAGATAGACATTAGCAGGAGAATGGCCCGTACTGAAGAGCTCAGTGACTTTCAATGTGGCACCGTCAAAGGATGCCACCATTCCAAGAAGACAGTGGGTCAAATTTCTGCCCTGGTAGAGCTGCCCCCGGTCAACTGTAAGTGCTGTTATTGTGAAGTGGAAACGTCTAGGAGCAACAACGGCTCAGCCATGAAGTGGTAGGCCACACAAGCTAACAGACCGCCAAGTGCTGAAACACATAATGCGTAAAAATCATCTGTCCTTGGTTGCAACACTCACTACCGAGTTCCAAACTGCCTTTGGAATCAACTTCAGCACAAGAACTGTTCGTCAGGAGCTTCATGAAATGGGTTTCCATGGCCGAGCAGCCGCACACAAGCCTAAGATCACCATGTGCAATGCCAAGCATAGGCTGGAGTGGTGTAAAGCTCGCCGCCATTGGACTCTGGAGCAGTGGAAACGCGTCCTCTGGAGTGATGAATCACGCTTCACCATCTGGCAGTCCGAGGGACGAACCTGGGTTTGGCGGATGCCAGGAGAACGCTACCTGCCCGAGTGCATAGTGCCAACTGTAAAGTTTGGTGGAGGAATAATGGTCTGGGGCTGTTTTTCATGGTTCGGGCTAGAAATCTTAACACTACATCATACAATTACGTTCTACACAATTCTGTGCTTCCAACTTTGTGGCAACAGTTTGGGGAAGGCCCTTCCTGTTTTAGCATGACAATGCCCCCATGCACAAAGCGCGGTCCGTATAGAAATGGTTTGTCGAGATCGTGTCGAAGAACTTGACTGGCCTAAACAGAGCCCTGAGCTCAACTCCAACGAACACCTTTAGGATGAATTGGAACGCCGACTGCGAGCCAGGCTTAATCGCCCAACATCAGTGCCCGACCTCACTAATGCTCTTGTGGCTGAATGGAAGCAAGTCCCCGCAGCAATGTTCAATATTCAATTTACGATCTGTAGAAACAATGAGAATAGAAAGGTTCAGAACTTTTGTAAAACATCACAGTACAGTTGAAAAATATATGGCAAATAGAAATCCAATATGGATGGTGTTAAGAGATAGATGGGAGGTGTTGAATGGAGCTGAAGGATGGGACTAATAACAACAACTAATAACAACAAGATAACTAATGTAAAGCATACTGTGTCCATAATAAGTATATAGGTTATAGGTTGAGAGCTTTTGTGAAAGAGCACAGTTAGAAAAATATGGCATATAGAAGTAAACCAGATGGACATCATGAAAATGATCTGAGGATGTTCAGGAGTAAAAACAAACAAAATATAATTATTGTAGAATTTGACTGTGTCCATAAAATGTATATAGTATGAATGGGCTGGAAGTAGAGGCCTAAGCGTTGTTGTTCACTAGTTCACTCCAATTGGGGAAGGGGTGGTGGGGTTGGAAAGTAATGAAGGGAAATATAATTTTTAAAAGGATATGTTTGTGTGTATGGATGTATGTATATATATGTATGTGTGTATGTATGTGTATGTGTATGTGTATGTATATATATATATATATATATGTGTATGTACTGTATGCATATATATATATTTGCGAGAAAAAAAACATATGGGGGATTGGAAGTGATGCAGACAATTACATTGATGGAAGTTACAATATATCTGAAATATTAAAACTGATCTACCCCCCCCCTCCCCCCACAAAAAAAATAAAAAATTAATTAATCAATACTTTTAACGGGATTCGTCAATAACTAACCCTATAACCCTGTGCTGTATACTAGAGTGTGCATCTAAATGCAACCACCAGTAAACAACTCTTCCCCAATTATAGATGTTAATGCACTAAACATAATTACCATTGTAAGAAAAGAGAAATCCATCTTTAATCATCACTATGCAAAGTATTCTACTCTCTGGAGAGGTTTGATGTGTTGTAATTATAGACACACACACACACACACACACACAGACACGCACACACACACACACACACACACACACACACACACACACACACACACACACACACACACACACACACACACACACACAGACACGCACACACACACACACACACACACACACACACACACACACACAGACACGCACAAGCGCGCGCCCATGCAGGCACCATAATTCATAATGTTTCTCAAACACAGGGACATTTCTAAAGCTGTACACTTTAATGTATTGAATTATGTTTCTTGTTCTTCTTTTCCCTAAAAAAATAATGAAAGATAGTGTCTGTGAGGTCACAGAGGTCCCAAACGGAACCCTATTCCCTGGATTGTGCGCTACTTTTGACCAGAGGGCCCTGGTGGTCAAAAGTAGTACACGATTGTATTATGGGAATAGGGAATAGGGTGCCATTTGGGACGCTACCTCTGAGACAGAAATAATTGCAGCCCAATAGAAGGAAGAGACCTTTAGCTTCATACAGAAATAATGAGTTGGACTCTGTTGAAATAAGCAACAGAAACCCAGAAGATTGGGAGGAAATATTATTTCCAGCACATAGGAGTACAACTTGGTTATTACACTGACATTGCCAAGTATTATTTTGTATAGCATTTGAGAATAAAGTTGAAATAAATTAAATGAAAACAGGGATTCTTGAAAGACGGGACAATATCTACCTTTATATTCACAAATATTTTTCTTAATATTAATAACATTTGAAATATATATTTTGATAGACCAAAGTATCAGCTATCACATCATGTAAAGGAACAACCTCCTAATTAATACTTTTTTTTCATAAAATGCAACTAACTGAATTTATGTCAACTCCGTCAGACACCATAAAAGGCATTTCATTTGTACAATTATTTAATGTATTAATTTATTGTCCAACGGGTGTTTAAAGGCCTTGATTGTTTAATTCTAACATAATTAATACAAATCTCGAAACATATTTTTGTTTAGGTTTATTAAGCTATATAATGTTCCAGGGCTAATTTTGTTAGCATTTTGGCATGTTCTTTTAGATTCAGAACATAAAACAACATTTATAAAGCAAACAATGTCCCTTAAGTCTAGCGCAGCAAATACTTGAATAGTTTAAAGGTCCAGTGCAGTCAAAAAAGTGATTTTCTTGTGTTTTATATATTTCCACGCTATGAGGTTGGAATAATACTGTAAAATTGTGAAAATTATGATAATGCCCTTTCAGTGTAAGAGCTGTTTGAAAAGGTTGCCTGAAATTTCAGCCTGTTGTGGTGGGGATGGAACTTTGGCCTGACATCACCAGGTGGTAAATTAGTTAAAAGACCAATAAGAAAGAGAGTTCCAAACCTCTCTGCCAATAACAGCTAGTTTTCAGTTTTCTCCTCCCCTCTCAGAACACTCCCAGACAGTCCTAGAAAATTATTGCTTGATAAATTGCTCTTTGCTAAGAAGATATTTGTATTTATTTTTGACCATTGTAATTGAAAACAATCACAGTAAGCTACTTAATTGTTACTCAGAAATGATTTGATATTGAGATAAAAATGGCTGCATTGGACGTTTAAAGGGATACTTCAGGATTTGGGCAATTTCCCCAGAGTCAGATGAACAGGTGGATACCATTATTATGTCTCTGTGTCTAGTATGAAGGAAGTTAGAGGGAGTTCCGCGAGCCGATGCTACCTAGCGTTAGCGCAATGACTGGAAGTCTATGGGTATCTGTGCTAATGATAGTATGCAATTGCGCTGGTGCTAGTTAGCAACTTCCTTCAAACTGGACACAGAGATATAAAAATGCTATCCCCAAGTTCATCTGATTCTGGGGAAGTACAGTGAGGGAAAAAAGTATTTGATCCCCTGCTTATTTTGTACGTTTGCCCACTGACAAAGAAATGATCAGTCTATAATTTTAATGGTAGGTTTATTTGAACAGTGAGAGACAGAATAACAACAAAAAAATCCAGAAAAACGCATGTCAAAAATGTTATAAATTGATTTGCATTTGAGAATTCGTCGGTGAGTGGGTAAAACTGCCTCTACCATCCATCCTATTGGCCAATGTGCAATCATTGGAGAATAAACTGGATGAGCTCCGTTCAAGACTATCCTACCAACGGGACATTAAAAACTGTAATATCTTGTGTTTCACAGAGTCGTGGCTGAACGACAACATTAATAATATACAGTTGGCTGGGATTTCCGTGCATCGGCAAGACAGAGCAGCTGTCAAAGGGTGGTGGTCTGTGTCTATTTGTCAATAGCAGCTGGTGCACAAAATCAAATATTAAGGAAGTCTCGAGGTTTTGCTCGCCTGAGGTAGAGTATCTCATGATAAGCTGTAGACCACACTATTTACCGAGAGAGTTTTCATCTATATTTTTCGTAGCTACCACCAGAAACCGATGCTGGCACTAAAACCACAGTCAACAAGCTGTATAAAGCCATAAGCAAACAAGAAAATGCTCATCCAGAGGCGGCGCTCCTAGTGACCGGGGACTTTAATGCAGGGAAACCTAAATACATTTTACCTCATTTCTACCAGCATGTTACATGTGTAACCAGAGGGGAAAAAAACTCTAGACCATCTTTACTCCACACACAGAGACGCATACAAAGCTCTCCCTCACCTTCCATTTGGCAAATCTGATCATAATTCTATCCTCCTGATTCCTGCTTACAAGCTAAAACTAAAACAGGAAGTACCAGTGACTCGCTCAATACGGAAGTGGTCAGATGACACAGATGCTAAGCTACAGGACTGTTTTGCTAGCACAGACTGGAATATGTTCCGGGATTCTTCCGATGGCAATGAGGAGTACACCACATCAGTCACTGGCTTCATCAATATGTGTATCGATGACGTTGTCCCCACAGTGACTATACGTACATACCCCAACCAGAAGCCATGGATTACAGGCAACATCCGCACTGAGCTAAAGGGTAGAGCTGTCGCTTTCAAGGAGCGGGACTCTAACCCAGAAGCTTATAAGAAATCCCGCTATGCCCTCCGACGAACCATCAAACAGGCAAAGAGTCAATGCAGGACTAAGACTGAATCGTACTACACCGGCTCTGACACTCGTCGGATGTGGCAGGGCTTGAAAACTATTACAGACTAGAAAGGGAAGCACAGCCGTGAGCTGCCCAGTGACACGAGCCTACCAGACGAGCCAAATTACTTCAATGCTCTATTTGAGGTAAGTAACACTGAAGCATGCATGAGAGCATCAGCTGTTCCGAACGACTGTGTGGTGACGCTCTCCGTAGCTGATGTGAGTAAGACCGTTAAACAGGTCAACATTCACAACGCCGCAGGGCCAGACGGATTACCAGGACGTGTACTCCGAGCTTGCGCTGACCAACTGGCAAGTGTCTTCACTGAAATTTTCAACATCTCCCTGTCTGAGTCTGTAATACCAACATGTTTCAAGCAGACCACCATAGTCTCTGTGCCCAAGAACACTAAGGTAACCTACCTAAATGACTACTGACCCGTAGCACTCACGTCTGTAGCCATGAAGTGCTTTGAAAGGCTGGTCATGGCTCACATCAACACCATCATCCCAGAAACCCTAGATCCACTCACATTTACATACCGCCCCAACAGATCCACAGATGACCCCAATCTCTATTGCGCTCAACACTTCCCTTTCCCACCTGGACAAAAGGAACACCTACGTGAGAATGTTATTAATTGACTACAGCTCAGTGTTCATCACCATAGTGCCCTCAAAGCTCATCACTAAGCTAAGGACCCTGGGACTAAACACCTCCATCTGCAACTGGATCCTGGACTTCCTGACGGGCCGCCCCCAGGTGGTAAGGGTCGGCAACAACACATCCACCACGCTGAAGCTCAACATGGTGACCCCTCAGGGGTGCGTGCTCAGTCCCCTCCTGTACTCCCTGTTCACCCATGACTGCGTGGCCAAGCACGACTCCAACACCATCATTAAGTTTACCGACGACACAATGGTGGTAGGCCTGATCACCGACAACGATGAGACAGCCAATAGGGAGGAGGTCAGAGACCTGGCCGTGTGGTGCCAGGATAACAACCTCTCCCTCAACATGATCACTAGCTACCAGACCACTAGCTACCAGACCACTAGCTACCAGACCACTAGCTACCAGACCACTAGCTACCAGACCACTAGTTACCAGACCACTACCAGACCACTAGCTACCAGACCACTAGCTACCAGACCACTAGCTACCAGACCACTAGCTACCAGACCACTAGCTACCATACCACTAGCTACCAGACCACTAACTACCAGACCACTAGCTACCAGACCACTAGCTACCAGACCACTACCAGACCACTAGCTACCAGACCACTACCAGACCACTAGCTACCAGACCACTAACTACCAGACCACTAGCTACCAGACCACTAGCTACCAGACCACTAGCTACCAGACCACTAGCTACCAGACCACTAGCTACCTGAGGGAGGATGTACACATATCTATTTACAGTAGAGTAGTGCATTTCCCGTCCACACTGTATCCACACTGTAAATCAGTGGTAGTCTATAGGGAGATGAAGGGATTTATTTTTATTTTATTTTATTTCACCTTTATTTAACCAGGTAAGCCAGTTGAGAACAAGTTCTCATTTACAACTGCGACCTGGCCAAGATAAAGCAAAGCAGTGCGATAAAAACAACAACACAGAGTTACATATGGGGTAAAACAAAATATAAAGTCAAAAATACAACAGAAAATATATATACAGTGTGTGCGAATGTAGCAAGTTATGGAGGTAAGTCAATAAATAGGCTATAGTGCAAAATAGTTACAATTTAGTATTAACACTGGAATGATAGATGTGCAAAAGATGATGCGCAAATAGAGATACTGGGGTGCAAATTAGCAAAATAAATAACAATATGGGGATGAGGTAGTTGGGTGGGCTAATTTAGAAAGGCTGTGTACAGGTGCAGTGATCGGTAAGCTGCTCTGACAACTGATGCTTAAAGTTAATGAGGGAGATAAGAGTCTCCAGCTTCAGAGAATTTTGCAGTTCGTTCCAGTCATTGGCAGCAGAGAACTGGAAGGAATGGCGGCCAAAGGAGGTGTTGGCTTTGGGGATGACCAGTGAGATATACCTGCTGGAGCGCAGACTATGGGTGGGTGTTGCTATGGTGACCAGTGAGCTAAGATAAGACAGGGATTTGCCTAGAAGTGATTTATAGATGACCTGGAGCCAGTGGGTTTGGCGTTGAATATGTAGTGAGGGCCAGCCAACAAGAGCGTACAGGACACAATGGTGGGTAGTATATGGGGCTTTGGTGACAAAACGGATGGCACTGTGATACACTACATCCAATTTGCTGAGTAGAGTGTTGGAGGCTATTTTGTAAATGACATCGCCGAAGTCAAGGATCGGTAGGATAGTCAGTTTTACGAGGGCATGTTTGGCATCATGGCTTTGTTGCAAAATAGGAAGCCGATTCTAGATCTAACTTTTGATTGGAGATGCTTAATGTGAGTCTGGAATGATAGTTTACAGTCTAACCAGACTCCTAGGTATTTGTAGTTGTCCACATACTCTAGGTCAGACCCGCCGAGAGTAGTGATTCTATTCGGGTGGGCGGGTGCAAGCAGCGTTCGGTTGAAGAGCATGCATTTAGATTTACTAGTGTTTAAGAGCAGTTGGAGGCTACGGAAGGAGTGTTGCATGGCGTTGAAGCTCGTTTGGAGGTTTGTTAACACAGTGTCCAATGAAGGGCCAGATGTATACAAAATGGTGTCGTCCGCATAGAGGTGGATCCGAGCGTCACCAGCAGCAAGAGCAACATCATTGATATACACAGAGAATAGAGTCGGCCCGAGAATTGAACCCTGTGGCACCCCCATAGAGACTGCCAGAGGTCCAGACAACAGGCCCTCCGATTTGACACATTGAACTCTATCTGAGAAGTAGTTGGTGAACCAGGCGAGGCAGTCATTTGAGAAACCAAGGATATTTAGTCTGCCAATAAGAATGCGGTGGTTGACAGAGTCGAAAGCCTTGGCCAGGTCGATGAAGACGGCTGCGCAGTACTGTCTTTTATCGATTGCGGTTATAATATCGTTTAGGACCTTGAGCGTGGCTGAGGTACACCCATGACCAGCTCGGAAACCGGATTGCATAGCGGAGAAGGTACGTTGGGATTCGAAATGGTCGGTGATCTGTTTGTTAACTTGGCTTTCAAAAACTTTCGAAAGGCAGGGCAGGATGGATATAGGTCTGTAACAGTTTGGATCTAGAGTGTCACCCCCTTTGAAGAGGGGGATGACCGCGGCAGCTTTCCAATCTCTGGGGATCTCAGACGTTACGAAAGAGAGGTTGAACAGGCTAGTAATAGGGGTTGCAACAATTTTGATGTCTAATTTTCGAAAGAAAGGGTCCAGATTGTCTAGCCCAGCTGATTTGTAGGGGTCCAGATTTTTCAGCTCTTTCAGAACATCAGCTGTCTGAATTTGTGTAAAGGAGAAGGGGGGGGGGGGGGGGGGGGGGGCATGGGAAAGTTGCAGTGGAGGGTGCAGAGCTGGTGGCCCGGGGTAGTGGTAGCCAGGTGGAAAGCATGGCCAGCCGTAGCAAAATGCTTGTTGAAATTCTCGATTATTGTAGATTTATCGGGTGGTGACAGTGTTTCCTAGCCTCAGTGTAGTGAGCAGTTGGGAGGAGGTGCTCTTTTTCTCCATGGACTTTACAGTGTCCCAAAACTTTTAGGGAGTTAGTGCTACAGGATGTAAATTTCTGTTTGAAAATGCTAGCCTTTGCTTTCCTAACTGATTGTGTATATTGGTTCCTGACTTCCCTGAAAAGTTGCATATCGCGGGGGCTGTTCGATGCTAATGCAGTATCTGGAAGTGTGGTGCCAGGACAACAACCTCTCCCTCAACGTGATCAAGACAAAGGAGATGATTGTGGACTACAGGAAAAGGAGGGCCGAGCACGCCCCCATTCTCATTGACGGGGCTGTAGTGGAGCAGGTTGAGAGCTTCAAGTTCCTTGGTGTCCACATCACCAACAAACTATAATTGTCCAAACATATCAAGACAGTTGTGAAGACAACACAACCTATTTACATTTTAGCAGACACTCTTATCCAGAGCGACTTACAGTTAGTGAGTGCATACAATGTTTTTTGTTTTTTATATATTTTTTTTATACTGGCCTCCCGTGGGAATCGAACCCACAACCCCGGGGTTGCAAACGCCATGCTCTACCAACTGAGCTACATCCCTGCCAGCCATTCCCTCCCCTAACCTGGACAACGCTGGGCCAATTGTGCGCCGCCCCACGGGTCTCCCGGTCGCGGCCGGCTACGACAGAGCCTGGATTCTAGTGGCACAGCTAACACTGCGATGCAGTTCCTTAGACCACTGCGCCACTCGGGAGACGATTCCCCCTCAGGAGACTGAAAAGATTTGGCATGGGTCCTCAGATCCTCAAAAAGTCCTACAGTTGCACCATTGAGAGCATCCTGACTGGTTCCATCACCGCTTGGTATGGCAACTGCTTGGCCACCGACCGCAAGGCGCTACAGAGGGTAGTGCGTAGGGCCCAGTACAAGCTTCCTACCATCCAGGACCTCTACACCAGACGGTGTCAGAGGAAGGCCCTAAAAATTGTCAAAGACTCCAGCCACCCTAGTTATAGACTGTTCTCTCTGCTACCGCACGGCAAGCGGTGCCGGAGCGCCAAGTCTAGGTCCAAAAGGCTCTTCTGAACAGCTTCTACCCCCAAGCCATAAGACTGCTGAACAGCTAATCAAATGTGACCGACCGCCTTGATTCGGTCTTATGTAGCAAAATTTGAAATTGTGTTTTTTACATTGGATAAAAGCAGAGACACGGAGCTACAAAATGGTATATAATACACTGCATTTATGGGAACAATGGGAAAGTAATTCTGCTTTGAAAGATGATAAACTTGTAATCTCACTTTTCAGAAAATGACCTTTGAATGTTTTGGTACCTAGTGAAGAGCTCTTTTTTGTTTACACCCATTCAGCATCGTTCACACCCTCTTAAGCTTTAGCCCCACCCATCTCGTATCGCTCTCAGAGCGTTCAGAGCGCACACTTGACGCTCTGGCCGATGAGTAGGGTTGATCCGAGCGTTCTGACCTCACAACAGCAGTCAAGCACCCAAGCTAACTGGCTAACATTGGCTAGCTTTACTTTCAGACACTAAATTGGGATTATGGTTCATTGTTTACCTCTAGATGACATGAAAACAGCCTAACTAGCTCTGCTGGCAACAATATAATTATGCTTTTTTGCCGACGTATACTGACACATATTCAGCGGGTGTTGTGCGTTCCTAAATTAATCAGTTATTCTGGCATACTCAGACTGAATTTACGAATGCACCCGAAATGGTTACTTGCATAGTGGAGTCTTTTGTTAAGACATGTTGCTAGCTAGCTAGGTAAACAATTAACCTAGCTAGGTAAACAACGTGTAAGATCATACACGTCACGTAACGTTAGGTAGCATGCCAGCCAGCTAAAGTTAGCTAGCTAGCTAAACAATGAACCATACTGCCAACTCATGATGTTACTACCTTGCATGAATCTGCTGGTAGCTATCCAACCAGGTTCAATGTTAGCTAGCTAACATTAGGCTCTAACTAGCCAAGCAAACGGCTCTGAGATACGAATAATAACATCATACACGTAACGTTAGCTAGCGAGCCAGCCAGCTAACGTTAGCTAGCTAGCTGACAGTACACTTTAACTTGAAATGAAACCACTTTCTCTCAAAATTAGAAACATGTAATATCTGAAAATGTAGCTAGCTAGACTATCTTACCCATATACATCATGCATGATGGACGCTTCACCCTGTCACGGTTGCCATGGTTGCCCTTAGTTTGAAGATGTAATCCGGAGACAGGTGTTTTCTCCATCTCTTTAGCTATCATACTCTAATTCCACTGATTTCAAAACTCGATCCTCCAGAAAGTGGAGAGCAACACTTATGCAGCTCCACTACACAATACATTTTTTCAAAAGCCAAGTTAGACAGGATTACCTACACATACTGACCAGCTCAAATAGACAGAAGCTTTCTATATGGCAGACCAATCCGAACTCCTCACTCGGCATGTCCAGCCCACTCATTATCTAAGCCAATCATGGCTAGTGGGAAGGTTGCTGTCTTTTTATGTGGCTTAACCAACTAGGCTCGTAATTTAACAATTGTATTCATATTTACAGATGGCATACAAGTTTGTTATTAAGGCACATGAAAGTTCACATGTTCCAGAAGGCATTTCTGCCAAAAAACGCATTTTGATTTCTTTTTTAAAGAGTTCAAATGCCTCTCCTGTGAAGTAGGGACCCATGACATACGCCTAGTTTCATGAAACAAGTCACAAATGGCTACCCGCACTATTTGCATTGACCCCCCCCCCCCTTTTTTTTTTCAAACGCTGCAGCTACTTGCTGTTTATTATCTATTATCTATGCATAGTCACTTTACCTCTACCTACATGTACATGTTACCTCAATTACCTCGACTGACCTGTACCCCCACACATTGACTCTGTACCGGTACCCCCTGTATATAGCATCACTACTGATATTTTATTGTTGCTATTTAATTTCTTAGCTCTTATTTTTCTTAAAACTGCATTGTTGGTTAAGGGCTTGTAAGTAAGGTAAGGTCTACACCTGTTGTATTTGGCGCATGTGATAAATAACATTTGATTTTGATTTGATATTTAAGTCATTTAGCAGATGCTCTTATCCAGAGTGATTTACAGGAGCAATTAGGGTTAAGTGCCTTGCTTAAGGGCACATCGACAGATTTTTCACCTAGTTGGCTCGGGGATTAGTACCAGCGACCTTTCGGTTACTGGCACAACGCTCTTAACCACTAAGCTACCTGCCGCCCCGGAATGTCAGTAATTTACTAAAGACAGTAACAACAGGGTAAATGTCAGACATTTAATAAAGACAGTGAGAACAGGGTAAATGTCAGTAATTTACTAAAGACAGTAACAACAGGGTAAATGTCAGTAATTTTCTAAAGACAGTAACAACAGGGTAAATATCAGTCATTTACTAAAGACAGTAACAACAGGGTAAATGTCAGTCATTTAGTATGTCAAGCTCTCAGTGCCAGCAGACTTTCATCAGAGTGTACCCACCTGTCCTTACAACACCTGTCCTTAAAACACCTGTCCTTAAAACACCTGTCCTTAAAACACCTGTCCTTAAAACACCTGTCCTTAAAACACCTGTCCTTAAAACACCTGTCCTTAAAACACGTCCTTAAAACACCTGTCCTTAAAACACGTCCTTAAAACACCTGTCCTTAAAACACCTGTCCTTAAAACACCTGTCCTTAAAACACCTGTCCTTAAAACACGTCCTTAAAACACGTCCTTAAAACACGTCCTTAAAACACCTGTCCTTAAAACACGTCCTTAAAACACCTGTCCTTAAAACACCTGTCCTTAAAACACCTGTCCTTAAAACACCTGTCCTTAAAACACCTGTCCTTAAAACACCTGTCCTTAAAACACCTGTCCTTAAAACACCTGTCCTTAAAACACGTCCTTAAAACACCTATCCCTGTCAGTTTGATGGCGTAGCCCTAAGCGTCTCAGATCATGATGAATAAGATTACATGGACAGGGGGAGCTGATCCTGGATCAGTACTCCTACTCTGAGACACTAGATCCAAAGTCAGTCCTGGGGACCCCAAACTCATCATCAAGCTTTGATTATTTCAATCAGCTGTGTAGTCTGTTGTGATGTCTGTTCTGGTGTCTGTTGTGATGTCTGTTGTGGTGTCTGTTGTGATGTCTGTTGTGATGTCTGTTGTGATGTCTGTTCTGGTGTCTGTTGTGATGTCTGTTGTGATGTCTGTTGTGGTGTCTGTTGTGGTGTCTGTTGTGATGTCTGTTGTGATGTCTGTTGTGATGTCTGTTGTGGTGTCTGTTGTGATGTCTTGTGTTGTGTTTTCCCCACCAGACCAGAGCCAGTGTTGTGGTCTAAAGATGGAGGGGAGCTGCCTGATGTAGAGAGGATGATCGTAGAGGGCAGGGAACTCACCATCACCACCCTCAACAAGACAGACAACGGCACGTATCGCTGTGAGGCCAGTAACTATCTGGGGACCAGTGGAGCTGAATATGTGCTATTTGTTTACGGTGAGTGGCTTACATAGGAGCTACACTGGGGCGTCGCAAAAGGCATATATATATAATTTTTTGCTATACTGGACGCATACGTTTTGGCCAGCACTATTGGCCATGGTCAAAAGTAGTGCACTATATAGGAAATAGGGTGCCATTTGGATGCATCCCATTCTTTGCACTGACTGCACATGCATGGCTTAGTGTACCTGGAGCCTGGAGGGAATATAAAACTCTCCTCTCCTCCTCTCCTCTCCTCCTCTCTCTCCTCTCCTCTCCTCTCCTCTCCTCTCCTCTCCTCTCCTCTCCTCTCCTCTCCTCTCCTCTCCTCTCCTCTCCTCTCCTCTCCTCTCCTCTCCTCTCCTCTCCTCTCCTCTCCTCTCCTCTCCTCTCCTCTCCTCTCCTCTCCTCTCTCCTCTCCTCTCCTCTCCTCTCTCCTCTCCTCTCCTCTCCTCTCCTCTCCTCCACACCACACCACGACTGAGGCTGCTAACATTTGTCAAAAAGTTGTTGAGACTAAAATAGGAAATACAGGGGAAGGCAGAATATTAGAAACAGACGTTGAGGATTTATGCGTTTTCGCCACAAACAATCCCACATGAGAGTACGTATTTTTTTTTTGGGGGGGGGGGGGGAGGACTTATCCTGGCTCAGAGAAGATATACTTTATTCACACTAGCAAGGTATAGCTCTGTGGATAGATGGACACTAAGGTTTCACAGTGCAGAGGAGAAGATTGCTCTCTTTTATCTCCACAGTAAAAGTAAAATGGGGGAGAGGATGACATATTATTCAACTTCTGTTATCTGTTGTCTGTAAGTCTCTATTCATCTGGAGAGCTGGAGGGGGGAGATGAGTTGAGTTGAGTGATGCCAAACTGGGGTTAGCGCTCTGTATCGGACTGTCACATCTGAAACAGATTGGACCAGTTTCATCATTTCGTCAAGTGTAGAAAATACAATTGTCTTGGATCATTCTGGGAATGTGTGTGTGGTGTGGGGATAGTTGTGGATAATCACCACACGATTGAAATAAGCTTCGGTGAAGCCCTGAGGCTTAGAGTGTCTCTAAACCCACACAAGGTACTCCTCTTAGCTAGATTACGTGGTGAATTGTAAAACTATTATCCATAGAGATATTCTCAGATCCGCCATAAAACCGGTTGATGTCACCACTGTTAGAGGATGTGTACCAAATGGCACCCTATTCCCTACATAGTGCACTACCTTTGGTAGTAGTAATATAAAAGTAGTGCCCTATATAGGGAATAGGGTGATATTTGGGACGAGGGATGATGTCATGTCAGGAGACAGCAGAGCAGGTGAAAGAAGCATGTGAACGTGTCTCAATACTGACGGCAGTAATAATTCTACCTCTGGAATAAGTCTGGCTGGTAGAGAAGAGGGATAGAAATGTATATATTCTCTTCAGCTTGTCTGAGTAGATTAAGCTAATTTGCTAATGACACCATGCCAGAGATGAGGAGCAATACATTTAATCCTGAAGTCACACAGACACCATGTATCACATTTATCACCACCCTCCATTTCCATTCCGATATATGAAATGAATCCTGCATGCATGGGGAAATGAAATGTGCAAGGTTTGAGAATAGAGACGATAACTTGATAATGACTGCGTTTGGCACGGTGAGAAGATGATAGA
>NC_140013.1:41775262-41862762 GCF_964263955.1 Coregonus lavaretus
CACCACTACCACCACCCCCACCCTCACCACCCCCACCACCACCACCACCCCCACTACCACCCCCACCACCCCCACCACCACCACCACCCCCACTACCACCCCCACCACCACCACTACCACCACCCCCACCATCACCACTACCACCAGACCCACCACCCCCACCACTACCACCACCCCCACCATCACCACCACCCCCACCACTACCACCACCCCCACCATCACCACCACCACCACCACTACCACCACCCCCACCACCACCCCCACCATCACCACCCCCACCATCACCACCACTACCACCCCCACCCCCACCACTACCACCATCCCCACCACCACCCCCACCATCACCACCCCCACCATCACCACCACTACCACCCCCACCCCCACCACCACCACCACCACCACTACCACCACCCCCACCATCACCACCCCCACCATCACCACCACTACCACCCCCACCATCACCACCACTACCACCACCCCCACCATCACCACTACCACCACCCCCACCACCACCACTACCACCACCATCACCACCACCACCACCACTACCACCACCCCCACCACCGCCCCCACCATCACCACCCCCACCATCACCACCACTACCACCACCCCCACCATCACCACTACCACCACCCCCACCACCACCACTACCACCACCCCCACCATCACCACTACCACCACCCCCACCACCACCACTACCACCACCATCACCACCACCACCACCACTACCACCACCCCCACCACCGCCCCTACCACCACCTGACCCACCACCCCCACCACTACCACCATCCCCACCACCACCCCCACCACCCCCACCCCCACCATCACCACCACTACCACCACCCCCACCACCACCACTACCACCACCCCCATCACCACTACCACCACCCCCACCACCACCACTACCACCACCCCCAACACCCCCACCACCGCCCCCACTGAGCCACGGAGGCTGAGGAGAGCTGGAGGTTTGTGAGCCACAGAGGTTGAGGAAAGATGCTCTGATTTGTAATATATTTATAACTGGCTCTGCTTTTTCAGAATCAGCACATGTACCATTGGTTCACTCCAGGCCCTGTTGTGAATGGAGCCAGGAGAGCAATTTTCTGTGAAGAAATAGACACTGTTTGCATCCCAAAAGGCACCCTATTCCCTATTTAGTGCACTACTTTTGACCAGGGCCTATAGGGCTTTAGTCAAAAGTAGTGCACTATATAGGGAATAGGGTGGCATTTGGGACGCAGGCGGTGAATGGATTTTCCCCTCACTCGCCCGGTAAACCAGTAAAATCCGTAAATCCAAAGCCTTTTTCAAATACATATTTATGTCAGGCCTTCCCACAACAACTTGACAGGACTTTCTGCAGAGAAAAGAGAAGAAGAAGAGCTGAGCAATATTTCCACAAACCTCAGTTCTTATTTAAGACCTCATTATGTCTGCAATTATTTTGTGTGTGTGTGTGTGTGTGTGTGTGTGAATGTATGTATGTGTGTATGCGTGTGTGTGTGTGTGTGTGCGCGTGATGTGTGTGTGTGTACGGGCGTGTGTGTGTGTGTGTCCATGCACAAATGAGGGCCACATGCAACATAATCCCTCAAAGTTGGATCAAATGCCTTTCCTTTGAAGGAGAGCGTTAGAGAAGCTGGCCTCCCTTCACCATGTTCTGCTGTTTAGAACGTAGAGAGTTAGAGAAGCTGGCCTCCCTTCACCATGTTCTGCTGTTTAGAACGTAGAGAGTTAGAGAAGCTAGCTTCCCTTCACCATGTTCTGCTGCTTGGAAAGGGTTTATGCATTCAGAATCCCATAAGTTGGATTCAGAATACAAACAGCAGCTGTAGTTGAATACACGTTGATGTTGTTTTTCCTCTAGGTCTCACACTATGTAATAGAAAGGAGAGATGAGCTAATGAGACAAAGTTATCATGCTGTATCGATTGTCCCAGAGTAGAAATTCTGATTTAGGATCTGTTTAGCCTTTAAAGTCACAATGAATAACATGACAGGGGGGGGTATCTGTCCTAGATCAGCACGCCTACACTCAACCTTTAGAGCCAGAGAGCATGGCTTCACTGTAGGTGGTTTGGAATCAGATCCACAGTGATGAGTGTGAATAAGAAGCCCATTGCTGTCTGATAAAGACAAAAAAACAATAAAGAAACAAGAGCTGCTGAATTTCCTTTACCCTGTCCATCTAACATCAGAAGTGTAGAGGGAAATAAAAAGTGATCAGGTCTAATGTACCCAGACAGTTGATACCCAGAGAGTTGATACCCAGACAGTTGATACCCAGACAGTTGATACCCAGACAGTTGATACCCAGACAGTTGATACCCAGACAGTTGATACCCAGACAGTTGATACCCAAAGAGTTGATACCCAGACAGTTGGTACCCAGACAGTTGATACCCAGACAGTTGATACCCAGACAGTTGATACCCAGACAGTTGATACCCAGACAGTTGATACCCAGAGAGTTGATACCCAGACAGTTGATACCCAGAGAGTTGATACCCAGAGAGTTGATTTAATAGACATTGACATTTCCAACAGAGCTATACACTCTTACAAAAAAGGGTTCCAAACGGGTTCTGCCTGTACCCATAGGAGAAACCTTTTTGGTTCCATATAGAACCCTCTGTGGAAAGGGTTCTACATGGAACTCAAAAGGGTTTTTACCTGGAACCAAAAAAATAGTTCTTCAAAAGGTTAACCTATGGGGACAGCCGAAGAACCCTTTTAGGTTCTAGATAGCATCTTTTTTTTCTTCTACGAGTCTACAGTATCTACTAGTATTTTAAGAGCTGTCTGCCATAGCCTTTTACCCCATAACAGTGAGTAGACTTTGAATACCTTGTGGTTGGTTGTCACCCTGTCTGCCTGTGTGTATCGCTGGGCCCTGTACTGCTGTCACTGTGATGTTCCCAAAGACTCCCAACGTTCAGCGGGCATCTTCTGGTTTTGTCATCAGTCAGTTGAGCTTGAAGTGAGCTTCGCTTTGGGCCGCTGTGTTACCCCACTGTGTTACCCCACTGTGTTACCCCACTGTCTTACCCCACTGTGTTACCCCACTGTGTTACCCCACTGTGTTACCCCACTGTGTTACCCCGCTGTGTTACCCCACTGTGTTACCCCGCTGTGTTACCCCGCTGTGTTACCCCGCTGTGTTACCCCGCTGTGTTACCCCGCTGTGTTACCCCACTGTGTTACCCCGCTGTGTTACCCCACTGTGTTACCCTGCTGTGTTACCCCGCTGTGTTACCCCACTGTGTTACCCCGCTGTGTTACCCCACTGTGTTACCCCACTGTGTTACCCCGCTGTGTTACCCCGCTGTGTTACCCCGCTGTGTTACCCCGCTGTGTCTGTCTGTCTGTCCATTCGTCTGTCCATCTGTCGACCCTCTAAGAGCATGCTAACCCCTCTCTCTGTCTGTCCGTCCGTCTGCCTCTAAGAGCATGCCAACCCCTCTCTCTGTCTGTCCGTCTGTCTGTCCATCTGTCGACCCTCTAAGAGCATGCTAACCCCTCTCTCTGTCTGTCCGTCCGTCTGCCTCTAAGAGCATGCCAACCCCTCTCTCTGTCTGTCCGTCTGTCTGTCCATCTGTCGACCCTCTAAGAGCATGCTAACCCCTCTCTCTGTCTGTCCGTCCGTCTGTCTCTGAGAGCATGCTAACCCCAGACCCCCCCCCCCCCCCCCCCCCCCCCCATGCCTCATTCTATGATGTCATCTTCATGTGCTCTAATAATAATAATAATAATAATATGCCATTTAGCAGACGCTTTTATCCAAAGCGACTTACAGTCATGCGTGCATACATTTTTGTGTATGGGTGGTCCCGGGGATCGAACCCACTACCTTGGCGTTACAAGCGCCGTGCTCTACCAGTTGTGCTCTGATATTATGTTGTCGCCCTCGTCTTCCCTTCCTTCCCTGCAACCATGGCAACAGCCAAAGACTTACCAGAGCCCACCACAGGTAAATATCCCGCTGCTAGCCGGCTGTCAGGTCATAATTGCAATCCGGGATGTGAGATCATACATGTGAGGTCATACATGTGAGGTCATACATGTGAGGTCATACATGTAAGGTCATACATGTGAGGTCATACATGTGAGGTCATACATGTGAGGTCATACATTGCAAGCCGGTTGTTCTGTAGAGCCCGACACTGACCACGCTACAGGCTACGTCCGAAATGGCACCCTATTCCCTAAACAATACAGTGCACTACTTTTGTCCAGAACCCCATAAGGTTGCCATTTCAGATTTGCCCGTAGCCTTCCTATCACACAGCATGAGTCTTGCACGGAGCTGAGTCAGTCTGCCCCACATGAGTCTAACCGTCACCTTGCACGGAGCTGAGTCAGTCTGCCCCACATGTGATGCCTAACTAGGTTGTCTGCCACTTGTGTTATTCAGTCTCTAACACTGACACGACAGGCACAAATGAACATTGGCCCTGGCCCACCGTCTATTAAGAAACCAAAAAACATCTTCTTCGTAGCTTTCCTCAGTCACATGCATATTTTTGCATCATCTTGAAATTGCATGATGGTCTATCTTGTTGGTGTGCTTTCCCCCCCTGTATGTGAATCATTCAGAATCATTCAGAATCATTCAGAATCATTCAGAATCATTCAGAATCATTCCCATTACCAGCTCCTTTTCATGGCCCTTCCAGACGATTCTGATCTGTGAGAAAGAGCTGAAAAGGGTTGTTGGAGTTTTATACAATACTGATCCATCTGTAGATTCATCTGAAAGAAATGCATGAAAAAAAAGCATCTGCAATGTCACTGAATTTTTTGATCAATGATCATAGCCTGAGACCGACAATTACATCTTAGAAATCTTTCACAATACGATAATGATTATGAGCTCCATGGCTCCTTCTCAATTTGCACCCTATTCTCTATCTAGTACACTACTTTTAGTGCGCCCTGGTTAAAACTAGTGCACTAAATAGTCAATGGGGTGCCATTTGGATAGGAAACCATGATACTGCATGTTGGAATAGTGCACATGTATTTTTTAGCTATGAATGGAGTATGTTGGATGACTGTTATGACTGTAGAAATTAATATCTAACATGAGATCCTGCTGAGGTCAGGGCTGGTCCTTCCGTTCTGCCGCCCTGGGCAAGACCAAAAAATCCTGCTCCAGCAAAAGTAGAATAGTCCTAGTAAGCAAAATGACGTTGAAAAGACGTCTAAAATATGTATTTTCCAGACGTTGAAGTTAGGTTCAATGTAGGTTCTGAATGAAAGGTGAAAAGACGTATTTTCCGTATGTTTAAAATACATATTTTCCAGGATGTTGAAAAGGCATCTTTTCCAGACGTTGAAAAATATGTATTTTCCGGGCGTTGAAATCAGGTTTATTTTCGGTTCTGAATGAAAGTAGAAAATACTTATTTTCTGGATGTTGAAAAACATATTTTCCAGACGTTGAAAATATGTATTTTCCTAATGTTGAAATCAGGCAAATGTTTTGATCTGAATGAAAGTTGGAAATAGTTAATCTCCAGCCTATAGGAAAGGCCACATACTCTTTCTACCGTATCCTATATCTGCTACGTGATTTATGTCAGATGATTTTGTCGACGGAACGTTGGTGGAGCGCCACAGCGTTGCATCTCTCCAACAGCACCCTGGAGAGGCGCGCCGGGAATGGACAAGCTAAATATTTTTGTGCACCTGCCTTTGACAAAGTGGGCGCTGCTCATCACAGGGCGGCATCAACGCTCACCTAAAAAAAGCCCTTATGCCGCAGGTTGAGAGAAATTGTCATTGTTTTTTGGGGTAGAATTATGTGAGGCGTTATGTGTTCAGAAAATGGCGCCCTCGTCAGTCTAATCCTGCCTAAATGGGCGGGCCGGCTGTGGCTGAGGTCTTAATCATTTAATGGAGCAACTAAATTGGCTGCTTTGGTTGAGTGGTTTCTACCCCAGCCAGTCTCTGTGGATGCATTCCAAATGACACTCTATTTCCTATGTAGTGCACTACTTTTCACCAGAGCGCTAATGAGAATTGGGTACCATTTTGGGACGGGCCGGCAGATATGTGGCCTTCCTCTACCAGGTCCGGTCTATGGTCTATCTCTTGAATATAAAGTCAAGTAAGTAAACCTTGTTTTAGCCAGAACGGTCTATAAGGGGAGGAGCATACCTTCTGTTTGTGTGGTGTAACGGCAGCTTGATGTACAAGTAAAAAACCCTAGTGAATAATAGTGATGTCATAAGTGAACAACAACAACAACAACGAGAGCCGTACCCTCTAGGAGCACAGATGCAATAATCTAATATCCTAATAACCAACGTTTTCGACAGACAAGCTGTCTTCATCAGGGTATAAGTGAACATGTCCCCTGGTACCTCTTGGCATCAGTAATCGGTGCCCCCCCCGCACATTGACTCTGTACCGGTACCCCCCCCCATGTATATAACCTCCCTACTGTTATTTTATTTTTTACTGCTGCTCTTTAATTATTTGCTATTTAAAAAAAAAAAAATCTTAAACTGCATTGTTGGTTAAGGGCTTGTAAGTAAGCATTTCACTGTAATGTCTACACCTGTTGTATTCGGCGCATGTGGCAAATACAATTTGATTTGATTTGATAATTATGGTCATAATCATGGTCGTGCCAGACAGGCCGATTGGACGTTGAAGAGGGATATAGCGATGTCATAACAGAACATGTCCTCTGGATATATACATTTCTCTAGCTAGGCTACCTCCTCTCCTCAACACATTGCTCGCATCCCAAATGGCATCCAATTTCCTTCAAAAGTGCACCATTGTTGACCCATTTGGGACGTAGACATTATCTTTTAATGAACTCAGACACCTCTCTCCATTCATGGGCTGTGCTCCTGTAATGTGTGTAAATATTGATATTGTCCTCCTAACCTTGTCGCTCTTCATAGCGAAAGAATAGAATCCACGTGTGCAGCAATCTGATGTCAAGTTAGCTGCTTCCCAAATGGCACCCTATTCACTACACAGCCCTATGGACCCTGGTCAAAAGTAGTGCACTATGTAGGGAACAGGATGTCACTTGGGATTCAGCCATAGTTTTTATTTTGTCCTTTGTTGTGCCTTGGCAGTGACACGCATGCATTAAACAACAGATAGCTGAAGCTTTTATCTAGATGACAACTAGAAACACACTCTACCAAACACTTCCTGTTCCTGACAGACAGACAGACAGACAGACAGACAGACAGACAGACAGGTTTAATCAGGCCTATCTCTGATCTGTCAGAGGAAATAAACTACACTACATCCCAGGGCTTTGTCCCAAATGGCACCCTACACTGAGTGTACAAAACATTAGGAGCTCTTTCCATGACAGACTGACCAGGTTAATTTTTTTTCTATTTTCTATTTTATTTAACCTTTATTTTACTAGGCAAGTCAGTTAAGAACAAATTCTTATTTACAATGACGGCCTACACCGGCCAAACCCGGACGACGCTGGGCCAATTGTGCGCCGCCCCTATGGGACTCCCAATCACGGCCGGTTGTGATACAACCTGGAATCGAACCAGGGGGTCTGTAGTGACGCCTCAAGCACTGAGATGCAGTGCCTTAGACCGCTGCGCCACTCGGGAGCCCGAGCCCAAAAGCTATGGTCCCTTATGGATTTCACTTGTTAAATCCACTTCAATCAGTGTAGATGAAAGGGAGGAGACATGTTAAAGAATGATTTTTAAGCGTTGCGACAATTGAGACATGGATTGTGTATGTGTGCCATTCAGGGGGTGTAAGTGCATTTGAATGGGGTATGGAAGTAGGTGTCACCGGTTCGTGTCAAGAACTGCAACGCTGCTGGGTTTTTCACGCTCAACAGTTTCCTGTGTGTATCAAGAATGGTCCACCACCCAAAGGACATCCAGCCAAACATTAGGTGTTCCTAATGTTTGGTATACTCAGTGTAATTCACTACTTTTGTAAAAGTAGTGCACTATGAAGAAAATAGGGTAATAGGGGAAGAGGGGAAGAGGGGAAGAGGGGAAGAGGGTCCCATTTGGGATGCAGTCAATGAGTTAGGCTGAAAGTTCCATCATGGTGGCCCCATTCTGCGTGGACTATCCGGATCAAGATGATGAATTATACAGTACGTCTTGCATATAATTACATCCACATGGAGATTTTTCATATTAAAATTGGCGGGTAAAAACACAAGTTCTCACTCTCTCCCCCTCTCCCTCTCCCCCTCTCCCCCTCTCTCTGTCTCTCTCTCTCTCTCTCTCTCTCTCTCTCTCTCTCACCTTCTCTCTCTCCCCTCTCTCTCTCTCTCTCTCTCTCTCTCTCTCTCTCTCTCTCTCTCTCTCTCCCCCCTCTCCCTTACCCTCTCTCTCTCTCTCCCTCTCAGGGTGACTTTGCGTAGCTGAGCAGCGGGCTCTGCCATTCATCACCATGAGTTAATGAGAGCAGAGCACACAAGTAGCACATAAAGACTCGTCAGACCGACCGCTTACAGTTTACAGCAGGACACACACACACAGAGACAGGGGGGCCCAGCTCGGGTAGGGTGGTAAACCTGTTTCAGGATGCTCTCTGCCCCCCCCCCCCCCCCCCCCCAGTCAGCCTCAGGTTAAACTGAAGCCATTTCAGACTGTACCAAAGACCTTAAGCACCACTGATTCTGAGCAAGATAGGGACAGTGGCTTGAGCCTGTTGTGGCTGCCTTGGCAGGGATAGCTAGCAGCTACAGTAGGCCTACCACTGATAGATTAGGGTCAAATCCCAAATGGCACCCTATCCCCTAATGCACTACTTTTCAGAAGTCGTGGATTTTATGAGGAATAGGGTGCCATTTGGGATGTATCCAAAGTTGAATTCCTCCCTCACCACAATGTCATGTTTTTACTGTCTCAGGCCCAAACTCAACCGTTTTAAAAGTGGGAGACTGCTGCTGAATAATTCAAGAAGAATAAGCTATCCTGGAAGATTGTTTTCACTGCACTGCTATGACAGTTTTGTTCCTGTTGTTTCAGAAACACTTTGATGTTTTCATTGTTCCTCTTTAACGACCCACTGCATGAAACACACCTATCAGAAACAGGTGGTGATGTCTCTCCTCTATTCCCTTCCTTCTCTTCCTCCGTCTCTCAATCTCTCTCCCTCCCTCCTTCCCTCTTTCTCTCTCCTCATCCCATTCTTCTCTCCCTCCCTCCTTCCCTCTCCTCATCCCATTCTTCTCTCCTTCCCTCCTTCCCTCTTTCTCTCTCCTCATCCCATTCTTCTCTCCTTCCCTCCTTCCCTCTTTCTCTCTCCTCATCCCATTCTTCTCTCCCTCCCTCCTTCCCTCTTTCTCTCTGCTCATCCCATTCTTCTCTCCTTCCCTCCTTCCCTCTTTCTCTCTCCTCATCCCATTCTTCTCTCATTCCCTCCTTCCCTCTTTCTCTCTCCTCATCCCATTCTTCTCTCCTTCCCTCCTTCCCTCTTTCTCTCTCCTCATCCCATTCTTCTCTCCCTCCCTCCTTCTCTCTCCTCATCCCATTCTTCTCTCCCTCCCTCCTTCCCTCTTTCTCTCTCCTCATCCCATTCTTCTCTCCCTCCCTCCTTCTCTCTCCTCATCCCATTCTTCTCTCCTTCCCTCCTTCCCTCTTTCTCTCTCCTCATCCCATTCTTCTCTCCTTCCCTCCTTCCCTCTTTCTCTCTCCTCATCCCATTCTTCTCTCCCTCCCTCCTTCCCTCTTTCTCTCTCCTCATCCCATTCTTCTCTCCTTCCCTCCTTCCCTCTTTCTCTCTCCTCATCCCATTCTTCTCTCCTTCCCTCCTTCCCTCTTTCTCTCTCCTCATCCCGTTCTTCTCTCCCTCCCTCCTTCCCTCTTTCTCTCTCCTCATCCCATTCTTCTCTCCTTCCCTCCTTCCCTCTTTCTCTCTCCTCATCCCATTCTTCTCTCCCTCCCTCCTTCTCTCTCCTCATCCCATTCTTCTCTCCTTCCCTCCTTCCCTCTTTCTATCTCCTCATCCCATTCTTCTCTCCCTCCCTCCTTCCCTCCCTCCTTCTCTCTCCTCATCCCATTCTTCTCTCCCTCCTTCTTCACATCTCTATCCCTCCTCTCCATCTCTCTTCCCCTCCTTATATCTCTCCTTTCTTCCCCTCCTCCTCTCTTCCTCCTCTCTTCCTCTCTCTCCAGATCCCAATGCACTAGGACAGCATGACCCTGACCATGCATTAATCGGAGGTGTTGTGGCTGTGGTTGTGTTCATCACCTTGTGTTTGATCATAGCTCTAGGACGGTATCTGGCCAGGCATAAAGGTAAGGACATCATTTGCTTCTCCTAAAGTCTCACAATATTTTTTGTAAAATGATGTGAACATTTTAAAGAAATTGTCAAACATTTTCACATACTGTAAATCATCTTTAAACAGTTTTCAATGAATTTAGAAACATGGTACACATAACACAAACATCTCTATGTCTGTGTGTCTGTCTGTCTGTGTGTGTGTGTGTGTGTGTGTGTGTGTGTGTGTGTGTGTGTGTGTGTGTGTGTGTGTCTGTGTGTGTCTGTGTGTCTGTGTGTGTGTGTGTGTCTGTGTGTGTGTGTGTGTGTGTCTGTCTGTGTGTGTGTGTGTGTCTGTGTGTCTGTGTGTCTGTATGTGTGTGTGTGTGTGTGTCTGTGTGTCTGTGTGTCTGTGTGTCTGTATGTGTGTGTGTGTGTGTGTGTGTGTCTGTCTGTGTGTGTGTGTGTGTGTCTGTCTGTGTGTGTGTGTGTGTGTCTGTGTGTGTGTGTGTGTGTGTCTGTGTGTGTGTCTGTGTGTGTGTGTGTGTCTGTGTGTGTGTGTGTGTGTGTGTGTGTCTGTGTCTGTGTCTGTGTCTGTGTCTGTGTCTGTGTGTGTGTGTGTGTGTGTGTGTGTGTGTGTGTGTGTGTGTGTGTGTGTGTGTGTGTGTGTGTGTGTGTGTGTGTGAACAGGGACGTACCTAACACACGAGGCTAAAGGATCCGAGGACGCCCCTGACGCAGACACAGCCATCATCAACGCAGAGGGGAACCATGCATCAGAGGAGAAGAAAGAGTACTTCATTTAGACCTCCTCTGTTCTTCCCGTTTCATTCTGTCTCTTTCCCTTTATGTTTCGACCTCTGTTCTGTCTTTTCCTTTCGGTTTGTTTCTTTCGTGACAAAACCAGTCGGCCATCAGAGGCAGGGGCGGACTAGGACGAGATATCGGCCCCGGGCATTTCTAACACATCGGCCCATTTGTTTCCTTGAGGCACCCATTGTTAGGCAAATTATAATATTTCTGGCCCACTGGGCTAAAGATGGACCAGCCCATCTGGCATTTGCCAGAATCGCCCTATGTCCAGTCCATCTCTGCCAGTCGACCAGCAGAGTCTGTAGCTGGCTCAGTCTGTAGCTGCAGTTCTTTACCCCCATCTCCTCTACTGAAACAGAAAGCTCAAGTTTAGTTTACCGGTTGGTTTTTTACACGAGCAATCGCTGAGAACGTTGCCTCGTTTTTACTTCAAATGTACTCCGCTTCATGTACTCAGTGTTTTTAAAAGAGCAGACCCTGTTTTATTCAGGCCAGCACCCAAATCTCTGTTGGTTGTCATGTTTGATTTGACAGTGCCTAAATATACAGACCGTTCTTGGTCTGCTTCTGTCATGTTTGTTTCAACTCTTTGTGGGTTTTTTTATTAGGATTTTGCGTCCCCTACACCCCTTCACTGTTAAATACCTTTTGCAGATATTACCGTCAGGAAGCGGCAAGAAATGTGCTTCATCTGACGCCGGAAAACATTGGCTATGCCAATAATTATGCTTTCAGAGAAGAATATGTGAAATGTATCAATGTGAACGACATGTGATGGGGTTTTTGTTGTAACTGTAAAAAAAAAAAAAAAGGTATTGGGTGTCATCTGGAGATTACAACAACTATATATGAGAGGCAGAATTAGGCTGCATGTTGTGGAAAACAACTGAATAGTTCGAACACTGACACGAAAACGTTTTAGAATATTGGAAGAAAAAAAAAAAAAGAAGCACAATCCGTATGATTGTTTATGTTTGAATGTGGATATTATATGATGACATATTATCCTCCTTTCTTAGCTTTGTTTGTATATTGGTATAGGCCATAGTCTCATCTCACATGGAAAGGAACAACGGGGAGAATCAGAAGTAGGACAAAAAGCACAACGTCTCAGACAAACAGAGAAATAATTATTCACCAAGCAGTTCATTATCTCAGGATTCAATACGAGTCTAATATTCACTGATGTTTTCAGACCCAATGATTGGAGATTCGGGCCAGGATTCAATATGGCTGCGGGTTGTCAACGAAGCGGCTTTCAGAGGCAGTGTTCCCGCATTCGCTGCGATCTTTATTCACGGTAAACGCTTGCATATGTCGGCCCAATCGGAAAGACAGAGCTACAGCGCTGTTTGTCAGACCAGGAGAAAATCGGTCTTCTCATAAAAACGTCTGTAGCGTCCGAACGGTTTGGCTCTAACTAACTCATGTGAAGGTAACCCATAGAAATGAATGGTAGTATGGAGGTAGTTATGTGCCAACAAAAATAATTGGTTAAATATGTGTCCAAAAAAATATTAAAAAATATTTCCAGAGCTGTCTTATATAGATCCTAGATACAGGACAGACATTTCAAACCTTATGATTAATTTTTTGACTGTCTTTTTTTGCCATTTATGAATATGTTATTCGATACGTTTCTATGGGATAATTCAAAAAATCTTTTACCTTATTTTTATATACCTAAAGGGGTCCTAAAATTCTAAATCGAATAGCTAAATGATCCGTGGTATGACTGTCTTAAAACAATTCCATTTGTTAGATCAGGAGAACCTTTTACAGGTTAAAAAGCCACGCTCTCGATCATCCCGCGGTCAGATTGAATCCCGGTATGATCAGAAAGTATCCGATCACCCTGACTAAGACACTAACTTACTAAGGTCTGAACCTCATTTCATTTCTAAGAACAACTACTGGTCAGCTTCTATATCTCTGAAAGACTGGAAGAACCAAATCCTACGAGTTCTGGGAACCTAAAGAGGTTGATATTGGGGGGTTTGCATCCCAAATCGCACCCCATTCCCCTTCATAGTGCACTACTTTTGACCAGGGTCCATATGGTTTTTGGTCAAAAGTAGTGCACTATGAAGGCAATAGGGTACCATTTGGGACCCAGGCTATGTTACTTTATTGATCTAATGCTCCCTTGTGAATATTGCTGTATATGACTTTGCTAATGTGATGATTGCTGGTGGGCAATATTGTTGAATTTTGGGAACCCTTAAAACATTGAAATGTGTATATTAGACAATATATCAATTTAACATATTCCAGAAGTCTCTTGAATTATTATAATTTTTTGTCATTTGTTTGATGAAGAACAAGCATTTTGTTTCACCACAAGGCATGTATATAATGTGTAAGTATTACATTTTGGTAAAATAAAAATAAAAAGACACTTGTTATTTAAAGGTTTTCATTTCAGAGCATATCAGTTGCAGTCATTTTGACACTTTGACATGTTTCTTTTCATGCTTTGAAGAATTCTCTGAACGTGAATTCTAATGGATTGACTCTGGTTGATAGATAGTGTATTTATTATTATTATTGATTGATATTATTGGTAATATTATGCTATATTAATTGATATTATTATTACAAAAGTAGTTGTCTGAAGTTAACTTTTCCATTTTGTAACAAAAATAAAGTCAATTATTGAAGAAACTTCTGTCATTAAAAAACAATACAACGATCACCGTTATGGCCTTTGAGTTTGCTGCAAACAGTTGTAATGACGTGTTATAAAGGCTTTGGTGACCCAGACATCTTCCCACTCTATACAAGACACGTTGAAACACATTGCCAATATTCATAATACATGTTCTTTTGTTAGTTCAATTTGATGCTATAAATAAATGACTAATTTTTGTATAAAGTTTGAATTGCTGTAATTGCATTGCATTTTAAGGGGGGGATGTGAGAGTGAGGTTTGCTTTTTCAGTATTAAATATCAATTTTTCAAAACTATGCCACTGTAAAAAAAGAAAATAAAACATTAATAATGAAGAAAAGTGCTGATTAAAATATGACCAGAATGACACTGTCTCGTTGTCTTTTTATTCATGTGATGTCTTCAGAGTTTCCGGTTGCTTCTATGAAAAAGGAATAAAGCAACAATCGTAAGGTACCATTTTCGCACACCTGTGATTGCTATTCTGACAACAAACACTTGAATAATGAGTAAGTCTTTAGTATCAATAATGTCTGTAAAGTGCCTTAACTAATGATTAAATATCTATGAGGCTCTTGAGGAGGATGGCCCCAGACTCTCTATCTATCCTGAGAAGGATGGCCCCAGACTCTCTATCTATCCTGAGGAGGATGGCCCCAGACTCTCTATCTATCCCGAGGAGGATGGCCCCAGACTCTCTATCTATCCTGAGGAGGATGGCCCCAGACTCTCTATCTATCCTGAGGAGGATGGCCCCAGACTCTCTATCCTGTGGAGGATGGCCCCAGACTCTCTATCTATCCTGAGGAGGATGGCCCCAGACTCTCTCTATCTATCCTGAGGAGGATGGCCGCAGACTCTCTATCTATCCTGAGGAGCATGGCCCCAGACTCTCTCTCTATCCTGTGGAGGATGGCCCCAGACTCTCTATCTATCCTGAGGAGGATGGCCCCAGACTCTCTATCTATCCTGAGGAGGATGGCCCCAGACTCTCTCTCTATCCTGAGGAGGATGGCCGCAGACTCTCTATCTATCCTGAGGAGGATGGCCCCAGACTCTCTATCTATCCTGAGGAGGATGGCCCCAGACTCTCTATCTATCCTGAGGAGGATGGCCCCAGACTCTCTATCTATCCTGAGGAGGATGGCCCCAGACTCTCTATCTATCCTGTGGAGGATGGCCCCAGACTCTCTATCTATCCTGAGGAGGATGGCCCCAGACTCTCTATCTATCCTGAGGAGGATGGCCCCAGACTCTCTCTCTATCTGCCCTTCAGCTGCTTTACAAATTAATTCATATAAATGAGGAATTCCATCTCTCTGTTTACACCTGGTGGTAACATATGTCCTGATCTTGTCCACGTCTTTATTATTATTAGTAAGGTTTATTTGATAATGTACACATTTACAGCTAAAAGCTGAATTGCAGTATAGAACCCATTGTATCTGGATATCTTAACAGGTGTAAACAGATATGGATGGTCAAACCATTGAAATCATAATTATATTGGCCTCTTAAGATCGGATCAGATCAGATAGTGAACGGATCACAACTGATCAAGATAACAAAACCCACATTTTAGCGCAAGGTGTAAACGAGGCTTCACAGTCGCTTATCTCTTCCTCCATTCTGATAGTATTTTACTTGGTTGTTTCATAAGGTTTAATATGGCTAGAGGGGGAGTTTTAGCCATGCTGTCATGGCTGTGCTTCAGGAGCTGTAGACACATAAGAGTCAGAATGTCTGCCAACTGTTCGCTGCTCCCACACGTGATCTTTAGTAAATTGTGATACACAACAAACAACATCAGTCATGGGGTGCTTCCCAAATGGCACATTATTACCTTTATAGTGAATAATATTTTGGGGCCAGGCCCCACAGAGCTCTCGTCAAAGGTAGTCCACTATAAAGTAAAAAAGGGTCCATTTGAGACACATTTTAGTAAAGTTTCAGTGATCCCCTGACTTCTGTTGTGTATCTCCCAGTGTTCAAGGAGGAGCTGCCATCTGGGAAAGAACTGGTCTAATAAGATAACACTGGTAATAGAACAAGGGGGAACCACAAGGCCCCAAATGATCTACAGTGGGGGAAAAAAGTATTTAGTCAGCCACCAATTGTGCAAGTTCTCCCACTTAAAAAGATGAGAGAGGCCTGTAATTTTCATCATAGGTACACGTCAACTATGACAGACAAATTGAGATTTTTTTTCTCCAAAAAATCACATTGTAGGATTTTTTATGAATTTATTTGCAAATTATGGTGGAAAATAAGTATTTGGTCACCTACAAACAAGCAAGATTTCTGGCTCTCACAGACCTGTAACTTCTTCTTTAAGAGGCTCCTCTGTCCTCCACTCGTTACTTGTATTAATGGCACCTGTTTGAACTTGTTATCAGTATAAAAGACACCTGTCCACAACCTCAAACAGTCACACTCCAAACTCCACTATGGCCAAGACCAAAGAGCTGTCAAAGGACACCAGAAACAAAATTGTAGACCTGCACCAGGCTGGGAAGACTGAATCTGCAATAGGTAAGCAGCTTGGTTTGAATAAATCAACTGTGGGAGCAATTATTAGGAAATGGAAGACATACAAGACCACTGATAATCTCCCTCGATCTGGGGCTCCACGCAAGATCTCACCTCGTGGGGTCAAAATGATCACAAGAACGGTGAGCAAAAATCCCAGAACCACACGGGGGGACCTAGTGAATGACCTGCAGAGAGCTGGGACCAAAGTAACAAAGCCTACCATCAGTAACACACTACGCCGCCAGGGACTCAAATCCTGCAGTGCCAGACGTGTCCCCCTGCTTAAGCCAGTACATGTCCAGGCCCGTCTGAAGTTTGCTAGAGTACATTTGGATGATCCAGAAGAGGATTGGGAGAATGTCATATGGTCAGATGAAACCAAAATATAACTTTTTGGTAAAAACTCAACTCGTCGTGTTTGGAGGACAAAGAATGCTGAGTTGCATCCAAAGAACACCATACCTACTGTGAAGCATGGGGGTGGAAACATCATGCTTTGGGGCTGTTTTTCTGCAAAGGGACCAGGACGACTGATCCGTGTAAAGGAAAGAATGAATGGGGCCATGTATCGTGAGATTTTGAGTGAAAACCTCTTTCCATCAGCAAGGGCATTGAAGATGAAACGTGGCTGGGTCTTTCAGTATGACAATGATCCCAAACACACCGCCCGGCAACGAAGGAGTGGCTTCGTAAGAAGCATTTCAAGATCCTGGAGTGGCCTAGCCAGTCTCCAGATCTCAACCCCATAGAAAATCTTTGGAGGGAGTTGAAAGTCTGTGTTGCCCAGCGACAGCCCCAAAACATCACTGCTCTAAAGGAGATATGCATGGAGGAATGGGCCAAAATACCAGCAACAGTGTGTGAAAACCTTGTGAAGACTTACAGAAAACGTTTGACCTGTGTCATTGCCAACAAAGGGTATATAACAAAGTATTGAGAAACTTTTGTTATTGACCAAATACTTATTTTCCACCATAATTTGCAAATAAATTCATTAAAAATCCTACAATGTGATTTTCTGGATTTTTTATTTCTCATTTTGTCTGTCATAGTTGACGTGTACCTATGATGAGAATTACAGCCCTCTCTCATCTTTTTAAGTGGGAGAACTTGCACAATTGGTGGCTGACTAAATACTTTTTTTCCCCCACTGTATATCGTTTCTCAGGCATCCATTTCACCAATGCTCTTATTGTATATTGTAATGAATAGGTATGTTGTTGCATGCACTATAGGGATATTGGTGGTCTTCAGCGGATGGATTTCCATACACAATAACTAGTGACAGATTAAAAAACCTTTCCAACCCTTTCCGGCTCTTTTTCGTTGTCCTTCGAGGCCGAGTTGAGCCGGATCGGTGACTAACAGATGAAGAGGGTTGTACGGGTTTAGTAGCCCACGATAGAACACTTAGAGATGTGCTGAATACTTTACCACTACTTTACTTGATTTTATTACATGTATTGAACAGGGAATTTCATTTTAGATAATTTTATTTTGGGTAAAATAACTCACACATCAAACAAGATTATGCATTCGTTCCCTAAAGGTTAGGAGACTTGAAAGCATTAATTAAAACACATTTCCAAAGTGGTCAAACGATGCACATACAGTCGGTAAATCAACATCAGTGATTAATTGTGTGTGCATCTACCAGATTCTCTGACATTGAGATGTTTTCCATAGAGGGATATAATATCTAAGCACTGCTGGGTGTGATGACATATCTGTATTTAATGAGATCCTTCCACAGTCCATGAGCTGCGTCCCAAATGGCACCCTATTCCCTATGTAGTGCACTACTTTTGACCAGAATCATATGGGCCTTAGACCAGAGCCCTGGTTAAAAGTAGTGCACTAAATAGGGAATAGGGTGCCATTTGGGCGACAATCCATCTCTTCAGAGTCTCTGTGGGGAGATGTGAGTCTGTCTCCTGCTGTGTGAGGATGCTGTTGATATGAAGCCTCCCTCCATGCTGTTCTGTGTGGCTCCATTCTTCAGTCTCTCATTGACCTTGAGCATAATGTTGCTTCCCAGCAGACTAATGCTGCCATTATCAACACGCTGCCAGGCCAACCATCTGCCTGATTCATACCCAAACTCTTCCCTCTCCTCTCCCCTCATTCTCCTCTCCACGCTCTCCTCTAACATCTAACCGCCTAGCACTCCTCTCCTCTCCCCTCACATCTCACCTCCTCGCTCTCCTCTCCTCCCTCTCCTCTCCCCTAGCATTACATTTACATTTTAGTCATTTACAGACGCTCTTATCCAGAGCGACTTATAGTTAGTGAGCGCAAACATTTTCATACTCATCGCCTCACTCCCCTCTCCTCTCCTCCCCTCCCATCTCCCCTAGCATCTCATCGCCTCGCTCCCCTCTCCTCCCCTCCCCTCTCCCATTGTATCCCTACTCTCTTCCCTTTTCTCCTCCCCTCGTCTCCCCCGTTTGCTCCCTCTATTGTCCAAACGACTCCCAATGCCCACTTCATAATCATTACCAGAAAGAACCCAGCCAAGTCAAACTAACATCGACTCTCAGTAACACAGCTTTCTGCGCCTACTCTCTCTTTCCCTTCCTTCAACAAAGACATTGAGCTTCATAATAGAGCCTATGCTTATGCTGTGAGTATTATAATATGTATTTTTTTTTTACATATAACAGGCAATAATGTATGAACATCAATCATAGTTTGGTCGTCGATTAAACGAAACAAGAGGGAAAAGATTGCAATTTTAAAATTGTATGGAAAGAAAGATTAAACTAGTATTTTCATTCGTTACGCTATAACCAGGGTAATACTTGGGGCGATACTCAGGATAATAAGAAGATCCCATTTAGAACCATGGCAAAGAGTTCATCCAAGAGTGTCCTCTGAGTAACAAGGTGAGTTGGACGGAGCCAGGCGCAGGAGGTGTGAATCATAGAATAAGGTTTATTTGGCCAATACAGCAGTCCGCAGCAATGCGTAAACCAAATACATTTACATTTACATTTTAGTCATTTAGCAGACGCTCTTTTCCAGAGCGACTTACAGTTAGTGAATACATATATATATATATATATATTTTTTTTTTTTTCATACTGGTCCCCCATGGGAATTGAACCCACAACCCTGGCGTTGCAAACACCATGCTCTATCAACTGAGCTACAATACAGTGCGACTTAAATGCGTACTGGGAAAACAAAACACACGGGTGAATATCCCGGCGATAAAAGTAACCTAATGCTCAACACGAGCTAGCGACACCTCCACATGGAACAATAACACACAAAGACATGGGGGAGCAGAGGGGATAATTATACAGAGACTGATGAGGGGATATGAACCAGGTGTGTGTGAAAAACAAGACAAAACAAATGGAATGATGAAAAGAGGAGCGGCAGTGGCTAGAAGGCCGGTGACGACGAACGCCGAAGCCTGCCCGAACAAGGAGATGAGGCAGCTTCGGAGGGAGTAGTGACAATACCCCCCCCCCCCCCCCCCTTGATGCGCAGCTCCAGCAGCGTGCCGACACCGGCCCCGGGGATGACCAGGAGGACGCAGAGCAGGGCGATCCGGATGGCGACGCAACAGGGAGGGATCGAGGACATCCTTCACCAGGACCCAGCACCGCTCCTCCGGACCATACCCCTCCCACTCCACGAGGTACTGAAGTCCCCCCGCCCGACGCCTCGAATCCAGGATGGAACGGACGGAGTACGCCGGGGCCCCCTCGATGTCCAGAGGGGGCGGATGGACCTCCCGCACCTCAGACACCACCGGCCTGAGGAGAGACACGTGAAACGAGGGGTTAATACGGTAATCAGGAGGGAGCAGCAACCTATTCGTAACCTCGTTCACTCTCCTTAGGACTTTGAACGGCCCCACAAACCGCAGGCCCAGCATACGGCAGGGCAGGCGGAGGGGCAGGTTCCGGGTCAAGAGACAGACCTGATCACCCGGTACAAAGACCGGGGCCTCACTGTGGTGGCGGTCAGCGTTGGACTTCTGGCGACGCAAGACGTGCTGGAGGTGGACGTGGGCGGCATTCCACGTCTCTTCCGCGTGCCGAAACCAGTCGTCCACCGCAGGAGCTTCGGTCTGGCTCTGACGCCACGGTGCCAGGACCGGCTGATACCCGAAAACATATTGAAATGGTGACATGTTAGTGGAGGAGTGGCGGAGAGAGTTCTGGGCATATTTGGCCCATGGCAAGAACACCGACCACTCCCCCTGCCGGTCCTGGCAGTAGGACCGCAGGAACCTACCCATATCCTGATTCACCCGTTCCACGTGCCCATTAGATTTGGGGTTAAACCCGGAGGTCAGGCTGACTGAGACCCCCAGACGTTCCATGAACGCCTTCAAGACCCTAGACGTAAACTGGGGACCCCCGGTCAGACACTATGTCCTCCGGCCGGACAATCTGTCTCTGGCACCCTGTAGTGCCGGAAGACGTGAGTAAAAAGGGCTTTCGCAGTTTGCAGGGCCGTGGGGGAGACCAGGCAGAGGAAGGAGGCGGCAGGCTTTAGAAAAGCGGTCCACAACAACCAGGATGGTGGTGTTACCCTGAGAGAGGGGAAGATCAGTTAGAAAATCGATCAATAAGTGGGACCGTTGTGGAACTGGTAAGGTATGTACAGTTGAAGTCGGAGGATTACATACACTTAGGTTGGAGTCATTAAAACTCGTTTTTCAACCACTCCACAAATTTCTTGTTAACAAACTATAGTTTTGGCAAGTCGGTTAGGACATCTACCTTGTGCATGACACAAGTAATTCTTCCAACAATTGTTTACAGACAGATTATTTCACTTATAATTCACTGTATCACAATCCCAGTGGGTCAGAAGGTTACATACACTAAGTTGACTGTGCCTTTAAACAGCTTGGAAAATTCCAGAAAATGATGTCATGGCTTTAGAAGTTTCTGATAGGCTAATTGACATCATTTGAGTCAATTGGAGGTGTGCCTGCGGATGTATTTCAAGGCCTACCTTCAAACTCAGTGCCTCTTTGCTTGACATCATGGGAAAATCAAAACAAATCAGCCAAGACCTCAGAAAAAATATGTAGACCTCCATAAGTCTGGTTCATCCTTGGGAGCAATTTCCAAACGCCTGAAGGTACCACGTTCATCTGTATAAACACCATGGGACCACGCAGCCGTCATACCGCTCAGGAAGGAGACGCGTTCTGTCTCCTAGAGATGAACATACTTTGGTGCGAAAAGTGTAAATCAAGCCCAGAACAAAAGCAAAGGACCTTGTGAAGATGCTGGAGGAAACAGGTACAAAAGTATCTACAGTGGGGGAAAAAAGTATTTAGTCAGCCACCAATTGTGCAAGTTCTCCCACTTAAAAAGATGAGAGAGGCCTGTAATTTTCATCATAGGTACACGTCAACTATGACAGACAAAATGAGATTTTTTTTCTCCAGAAAATCACATTGTAGGATTTTTTATGAATTTATTTACAAATTATGGTGGAAAATAAGTATTTGGTCAATAACAAAAGTTTCTCAATACTTTGTTATATACCCTTTGTTGGCAATCAAATCAAATCAAATCTTATTTTATTGGTCACATGCGCCGAATACAACAGGTGCAGACATTACAGTGAAATGCTTACTTACAGCCCTTAACCAACAGTGCATTTATTTTTTACCAAAAAAAAGTAAAAATAAAACAACAACAAAAAAAGTGTTGAGAAAAAAAGAGCAGAAGTAAAATAAAATAACAGTAGGGAGGCTATATATACAGGGAGGTACCGGTGCAGAGTCAATGTGCGGGGGCACCGGCTAGTTGAGGTAGTTGAAGTAATATGTACATGTGGGTAGAGTTAAAGTGACTATGCATAAATAATTAACAGAGTAGCAGCAGCGTAAAAAGGATGGGGTGAGGGAGCAGTGCAAATAGTCCGGGTAGCCATGATTAGCTGTTCAGGAGTCTTATGGCTTGGGGGTAGAAGCTGTTGAGAAGTATTTTGGACCTAGACTTGGCACTCCGGTACCGCTTGCCGTGCGGTAGCAGAGAGAACAGTCTATGACTAGGGTGGCTGGAGTCTTTGACAATTTTGAGGGCCTTCCTCTGACACCGCCTGGTATAGAGGTCCTGGATGGCAGGAAGCTTGGCCCCAGTGATGTACTGGGCCGTACGCACTACCCTCTGTAGTGCCTTGCGGTCGGAGGCCAAGCAGTTGCCATACCAGGCGGTGATGCAACCAGTCAGGATGCTCTCGATGGTGCAGCTGTAGAATTTTTTGAGGATCTGAGGACCCATGCCGAATCTTTTCAGTCTCCTGAGGGGGAATAGGCTTTGTCGTGCCCTCTTCACGACTGTCTTGGTGTGTTTGGACCATGATAGTTCGTTGGTGATGTGGACACCAAGGAACTTGAAGCTCTCAACCTGTTCCACTACAGCCCCGTCGATGAGAATGGGGGCGTGCTCAGTCCTCTTTTTTTTCCTGTAGTCCACAATCATCTCCTTTGTCTTGGTCACGTTGAGGGAGAGGTTGTTGTCCTGGCACCACACGGCCAGGTCTCTGACCTTCTCCCTATAGGCTGTCTCAACGTTGTCGGTGATCAGGCCTACCACTGTTGTGTCGTCAGCAAACGTAATGATGGTGTTGGAGTCGTGCCTGGCCATGCAGTCATGGGTGAACAGAGAGTACAGGAGGGGACTGAGCACGCACCCCTGAGGGGCCCCCGTGTTGAGGATCAGTGTGGCAGATGTGTTGTTACCTACCCTTACCACCTGGGGGCGGCCCGTCAGGAAGTCCAGGATCCAGTTGCAGAGGGAGGTGTTTAGTCCCAGGATCCTTAGCTTAGTGATGAGCTTTGAGGGCACTATGGTGTTGAATGCTGAGCTGTAGTCAATGAATAGCATTCTCACGTAGATGTTCCTCTTGTCCAGGTGGGAAAGGGCAGTGTGGAGTGCAATAGAGATTGCATCATGTGTGGATCTGTTGGGGCGGTATGCAAATTGGAGTGGGTCTAGGGTTTCTGGGATAATGCTGTTGATGTGAGCCATGACCAGCCTTTCAAAGCACTTCATGGCTACAGACGTCAGTGCTACGGGTCGGTAGTCATTTAGGCAGGTTATCTTAGAGTCCTTGGGCACGGCGACTATGGTGGTCTTCTTGAAACATGTTGGTATTACAGACTCAGTCAGGGACATGTTGAAAATGTCAGTGAAGACACTTGCCAGTTGGTCAGCACATGCTCGGAGTACACGTCCTGGTAATCCGTCTGGCCCTGCGGCCTTGTGAATGTTGACCTGCTTAAAAGTCTTACTCACATCGGCTACGGAGAGCGTGATCACATAGTCATCCGGAACAGCTGGTGCTCTCATGCATGCTTCAGTGATGCTTGCCTGGAAGCGAGCATAGAAGTGGTTTAGCTCGTCTGGTAGGCTTGTGTCACTGGGCAGCTCGCGGCTGTGCTTCCCTTTGTAGTCTGTAATAGTTTTCAAGCCCTGCCACATCCGACGAGCGTCAGAGCCAGTGTAGTACGATTCAATCTTAGTCCTGTACTGACTCTTTGCCTGTTTGATGGTTCGTCGGAGGGCATAGCGGGATTTCTTATAAGCGTCCGTGTTAGAGTCCCGTTCCTTGAAAGCGGCAGCTCTACCCTTTAGCTCAGTGAAGATGTTTCCTGTAATCCATGGCTTCTGGTTGGGGTATGTACGTACGGTCACTGTGGGGACGACATCATCGATGCACTTATTGATGAAGCCAGTGACTGATGTGGTGTACTCCTCAATGCTGTCTGAAGAATCCCGGAACATGTTCCAGTCTGTGCTAGCAAAACAGTCCTGTAGCTTAGCATCTGCGTCATCTGACCACTTTTTTATTAACCGAGTCATTGGTGCTTCCTGCTTTAGTTTTTGCTTATAAGCAGGAATCAGGAGGATAGAGTTATGGTCAGATTTGCCAAATGGAGGGCGAGGGAGAGCTTTGTATGCGTCTCTGTGTGTGGAGTAAAGGTGGTCTAGAGTTTTTTTTCCTCTGGTTGCACATTTAACATGCTGGTAGAAATTAGGTAGAACAGATTTAAGTTTCCCTGCATTAAAGTCCCTGGCCACTAGGAGCGCTGCATCTGGATGAGCGTTTTCCTGTTGATTTATGGCCTTGTACAACTCATTCAGTGCAATCTTAATGCCAGCATTGGTTTGTGGTGGTAAATAGACAGCTATGAAAAATATAGATGAAAACTCTCTTGGTAAATAGTGTGGTCTACAGCTTATCATAAGATACTCTACCTCAGGCGAGCAAAACCTCGAGACTTCCTTAGTATTTGATTTTGTGCACCAGCTGTTGTTTACAAATATACACAGACCGCCACCCCTTGTCTTACCGGAGTCAGCCGTTCTATCCTGCCGATGTAGCGTATAGCCCGCTAGCTGTATGTTATCCATGTCGTCGTTCAGCCACGACTCTGTGAAACATAAGATATTACAGTTTTTAATGTCCCGTTGGTAGGATAACCGTAATCTTAGGTCATCCAATTTGTTTTCCAATGATTGAAGATTGGCTAATAGGATTGATGGAAGAGGCAGTTTACTCGCTCGCCGTCGGATCCTTACAAGGCACCCCGATCTACGTCCACGATATCTCCGTCTCTTCCTCACGCGAATGACGGGGATTTGGGCCTTGTCGGGTGTCTGTATGATATCCTTTGCGGCCGCCTCGTTGAAGAAAAAATCTTCGTCCAATACGAGGTGAGTAATCGCTGTCCTGATATCCAGAAGCTCTTTTTGGTTATAAGAGACGATGGCAGAAACATTATGTACAAAATAAATTACAAATAACGCGAAAAAACACACATAATAGTACAATTGGTTAGAGGGCTGTAAAACGGCAGCCATCTTCTTCGGCGCTGTTCTGTTCTGTTGACACAGGTCAAACGTTTTCTGTAAGTCTTCACAAGGTTTTCACACACTGTTGCTGGTATTTTGGCCCATTCCTCCATGCAGATCTCCTCTAGAGCAGTGATGTTTTGGGGCTGTCGCTGGGCAACACAGACTTTCAACTCCCTCCAAAGATTTTCTATGGGGTTGAGATCTGGAGACTGGCTAGGCCACTCCAGGACCTTGAAATGCTTCTTACGAAGACACTCCTTCGTTGCCCGGGCAGTGTGTTTGGGATCATTGTCATGCTGAAAGACCCAGCCACGTTTCATCTTCAATGCCCTTGCTGATGGAAGGAGGTTTTTACTCAAAATCTCACGATACATGGCCCCATTCATTCTTTCCTTTACACGGATCAGTCGTCCTGGTCCCTTTGCAGAAAAACAGCCCCAAAGCATGATGTTTCCACCCCCATGCTTCACAGTAGGTATGGTGTTCTTTGGATGCAACTCAGCATTCTTTGTCCTCCAAACACGACGAGTTGAGTTTTTACCAAAAAGTTCTATTTTGGTTTCATCTGACCATATGACATTCTCCCAATCCTCTTCTGGATCATCCAAATGCACTCTAGCAAACTTCAGACGGGCCTGGACATGTACTGGCTTAAGCAGGGGGACACGTCTGGCACTGCAGGATTTGAGTCCCTGGCGTAGTGTGTTACTGATGGTAGGCTTTGTTACTTTGGTCCCAGCTCTCTGCAGGTCATTCACTAGGTCCCCCCGTGTGGTTCTGGGATTTTTGCTCACCGTTCTTGTGATCATTTTGACCCCACGGGGTGAGATCTTGCGTGGAGCCCCAGATCGAGGGAGATTATCAGTGGTCTTGTATGTCTTCCATTTCCTAATAATTGCTCCCACAGTTGATTTCTTCAAACCAAGCTGCTTACCTATTGCATATTCAGTCTTCCCAGCCTGGTGCAGGTCTACAATTTTGTTTCTGGTGTCCTTTGACAGCTCTTTGGTCTTGGCCATAGTGGAGTTTGGAGTGTGACTGTTTGAGGTTGTGGACAGGTGTCTTTTATACTGATAACAAGTTCAAACAGGTGCCATTAATACAGGTAACGAGTGGAGGTGTCACGGTTTACTAAGCCAGAACCCAGAAGCAGACCAGGACAAGGTGAGTTGAAACGAAGGTGAGTATTTATTTAACAGATTCACAAAATGATGCAGAATAATCCAGGGGACAGAGCGGGTGGTGGAGATGAGTTGGTGGAGGTGCAGTGGTAGATCCAAGAATGGCTCGGCAGCCGCCGACAACCAGGCAGGGGTTGGGTGAAGGTTCCGGGAGATTGACTGCTGATAGAAACAAAACGGAGGTAAGTACACGGCAAGCCAACAAGGTGCAAAACAACAAAACTAACACTAGAAACTCCAAGGCTGATACACTGACAAACATACTGTTCATGGCTAACGATCCGGCAGGGAATGGATGTCAGGTCAGGGCTTAAGAAGGGTGATGATCAGGACCAGGTGTGCAGACCGCTGATGAGATGCAGGTGCGGTTAATCAGGAGATCTCCCGCCTAGCAACGTCGCCCGGCAACCAGACCGGGAGCGTTCACGAACCCTCAGGAAACTGGAGATTCCGAGCAGAAAAATGGCAACACAGGCAGGAACCGACTCAGGATGCAGGGTTCATGACAGGAGGACAGAGGAGCCTCTTAAAGAAGAAGTTACAGGTCTGTGAGAGCCAGAAATCTTGCTTGTTTGTAGGTGACCAAATACTTATTTTCCACCATAATTTGCAAATAAATTCATAAAAAATCCTACAATGTAATTTTCTGGATTTTTTTTATTTATTTGTCTGTCATAGTTGACGTGTACCTATGATGAAAATTACAGGCCTCTCTCATCTTTTTAAGTGGGAGAACTTGCACAATTGGTGGCTGAGACAAAGGAGATGATTGTGGACTACAGGAAAAAAAAGAGGACTGAGCACGCCCCCATTCTCATCGACGGGGCTGTAGTGGAACAGGTTGAGAGCTTCAAGTTCCTTGGTGTCCACATCACCAACGAACTATCATGGTCCAAACACACCAAGACAGTCGTGAAGAGGGCACGACAAAGCCTATTCCCCCTCAGGAGACTAAAAAGATTTGGCATGGGTCCTCAGATCCTCAAAAAATTCTACAGCTGCACCATCGAGAGCATCCTGACTGGTTGCATCACCGCCTGGTATGGCAACTGCTTGGCCTCTGACCGCAAGGCACTACAGAGGGTAGTGCGTACGGCCCAGTACATCACTGGGGCAAAGCTCCCTGCCATCCAGGACCTCTATACCAGGCGGTGTCAGAGGAAGGCCCTCAAAATTGTCAAAGACTCCAGCCACCCTAGTCATAGACTGTTCTCTCTGCTACCGCACGGCAAGCGGTACCGGAGTGCCAAGTCTAGGTCCAAAAGACTTCTCAACAGCTTCTACCCCCAAGCCATAAGACTCCTGAACAGCTAATCATGGCTACCCGGACTATTTGCACTGCCCCCCCACCCCATCCTTTTTACGCTGCTGCTACTCTGTTAAGTATTTATGCATAGTCACTTTAACTCTACCCACATGTACATATTACCTCAACTACCTCAACTAGCCGGTGCCCCCGCACATTGACTCTGCAACGGTACCCCCCTGTATATATAGCCTCCCTACTGTCACTTTATTTTACTGTATATATAGCCTCCCTACTGTCACTTTATTTTACTTCTGCTCTTTTTTTCTCAACACTTTTTTGTTGTTGTTGTTTTATTCTTACTTTTTTTGTTTAAAATAAATGCACTGTTGGTTAAGGGCTGTAAGTAAGCATTTCACTGCAATGTCTGCACCTGTTGTATTCGGCGCATGTGACCAATAAAATTTGATTTGATTTGATTTGACTAAATACTTTTTTCCCCCACTGTATATCCACAGTAAAACGAGTCCTATATCGACATAACCTGAAAGGCCGCTCAGCAAGGAAGAAGCCACTGCTCCAAAACCGCTTTGCAACTGCACATGGGGACAAAGATCGTACTTTTTGGAGAAATGTCCTCTGGTCTGATGAAACAAAAATAAAACTGTTTGGCCATAATGACCATTGTTATTTGGAGGAAAAAGGTGGTTGCTTGCAAGCCGAAGTACACCATCCCAACCGTGAAGCACGGGGGTGGCAGCATCATAATGTGGGGGTGCTTTGTTGCAGGAGGGACTGGTGCACTTCACAAAATAGATGGCATCATAAGGAAGGAAAATTATGTGGATATATTGAAGCAACATCTCAAGACATCAGTCAGGAAGTTAAAGCTTGGTCGCAAATAGGTCTTCCAAATGGACAATGACACCAAGCATACTTCCAAAGTTGTGGCAAAATGGCTTAAGGACATCAAAGTCAAGGTATTGGAGTGGCCATCACAAAGCCCTGACCTCAATCCTATAGAAAATGTGTGGGCAGAACCGCTCTATGTCCCCGTCCACCGCCCATACCACCGGCGCCACAATGCTGGAGGCCGGGAGTATGGGGGTGTTATCAATGGGCCTCTCCTCTGTGTTGTACAGCCATCACGTTCTTAGTGCCTGGTATATAGGACAGCGTGAAATCAAACCAGGTGAAGAACAAGGCCCACCTGGCCTGGCGAGGGTTCAGCCTCCTCGGTGCCCAGATGTACTCCAGGTTACGGTGTTCAGTCCAGATGAGGAAAGGGTGTTTCGCCCCCTCAAGCCAGTGCCTCCACGTGGTCAGGGCTCTGGCAACAGCCAACAGCTCCCGATCAACAACGTCATAGTTCTGCTCCGTCAGGCTGAGCTTCTTAGAGAAGAAGGCACAGAGGCGGAGCTTGGGTGGCGTGCCCGAGCGTTGGGATAGGACAGCGCCTACCCCTACCTCGGACGCGTCCACCTCCACTACGAACGGCATTGAGGGATTGGGATGGACCAGTACCGGGGCTGAGGTGAACAGAGCCCTCAGGGTACTGAAAGCCCTGTCAGCCTCAGCAGACCAGTGGAGCCGGGACGGCCCACCCTTCAACAGAGAGGTGATGGGGGCTGCGACCTTGCCAAAGCCCCGGATAAACCTCCAATAGTAATTGGCAAAGCCAATGAAGCGCTGCACCTCCTTAACCATGGTTGGAGTCGGTCAATTACGCACGGCTGAAATGCGGTCTCCCTCCATCTCCACACCTGAGGTGGTGATGTGGTATCCAAGGAAGGAGACGGATTGTTGGAAGAACAGACATCTTTCTGCCTTGGCATACAGGTCATGCTCCAACTGTCACCCAAGCACTCTGCGAACCAGGGACACATGCTCGGCACGCGTAGCGGAATACACCAGGATGTCATCGATGTAGACCACCACACCGCGACCAAGCATGTCCCGAAACACCTCGTTCACAAAGAACTGGAAGACTGATGGAGCATTCATCAACCCGTACGGCATCACCAGGTATTCATAATGCCCCGTGGTGGTGGTAAATGCTGTCTTCCACTCGTACACTTCCCGGACACGCACCAGGTTGTACGCACTCCTGAGATCTAATTTCGTGAAGAAGCGCGCCCCATGCATTGATTCGATCACAGTGGAAATGAGGGGTAGAGGATAACTATAGAGAATTGTAATTTTATTAAGTATGTTTCCATAGCCTCCATTTCAGCCTGCGACAGGGGATATACATGACTCCTTGGCAGCACAGCGTCTCACCGGAGGTTTATCGCACAATCCCCCGAGCGATGGGGTGGTAATTTGGTTGCCTGCGTTTTGGAAAAGGCGTGCGCCAAATCAAGGTATTCGAGGGGAATGCGCACGGTGGAGGCATTGTCTGGACTTTCCAACTTTGGGTCGCACCAACGGAAACATTTAGACACCTACCCTGACACTCTCGCGACCACCCCATGAGAGCCCTCTGCGGCCATGAAAAGGTGGGGTCGTATAGTGCTAGCCAGGGATGTCCCAACACAACAGGGAAATCAAAGGACTCAATAATATGAAACGTGAGGGCTCTGAACGAGTGTGGGTTTGTGCTACCTGGGGTGAAGCGAGAGAACCCTGCCTGCCGCCTCCAGAACCAGAAGGACTCTGACGACATCGTGCAGCAGAATGTCCTCTTCTGCCACAAGAGTGACACTGGATCTATCGTCCTCCGTTCTCCCGGAATGCTGCACCACCCAGCTCCATCGGCACGTGAGCCGGGGTGAGGGGGGTGAAACGGGCAGGCTCCTTCCAGGATGTCCTCTCAAAGCCAGCAGGTTGTCCAACCGGATGGCCATATCCACCAGTTGGTCGAAGGTCAGAGTGGTATCCCGGCAGGCTAGCTCCCTTCGGACGTCCTCACGCAGGCTGCATCGGAAATGGTCGATGAGGGACTGCTCGTTCCACCTGGATCCTGCTGCTAGGGTTCTAAACTCCAGGGCAAAGTCTTGCGCGGTCCTCGTCCCCTGCCTCAGATGGAATAGACACTCGCCCTCCTCTCTTCCTTCGGGGGGATGATCAAAGACTGCACGGAAGAGGCGAGCGAACTCTCCATAGCTGTCCAACGCGTCTCCTCCTTCACTCCAGACCGCGTTGGCCCACTCCAGGGCTTTCCCCGAGAGGCAGGAGACGAGGGCGGACACCTTCTCCCGATCCGATGGATTAGGGATGATGGTGTTGAAGTAGAGGTCCAGCTGCAGGAGGAAACCCTGGCAGCGGGCAGCTGTCCCGTCGTATTCCCTCGGTAGAGACAGGTGAATACCCCTGGTTGCTGGTGTGTGGGTGGATGGATCCGGTCGCTCAGCTGGTTCCGCAGGGTCGGATCCTTTCTTCTGCAGGTTCTGGACGGCCCGGAGAACCCGATCCATAGCTTCGCCCAAGCTGGCTAACATGTTGGAATGCTCCCAAACTCCAGGCATATTCCCCGCTGCTGCTGACTCCATGCTGTTGGGTGTGTTATTCTGTAACAAGGTGAGTAGGATGGAGCCAGGCGCAGGTGGTGTGAATCCAAGAATAGGTTTTATTTGGCCAATACAGCAGTCCGCAGCAATGCGTAAACCAAATACAGTGCGAATTAAATGCGTACTGGGAAAACAAAACACACGGGTGAATATCCCGGCGATAAAAGTAACATAATGCTCAACACGAGCTAGCGACACCTCCACATGGAACAATAACACACACAAAGACATGGGGGAGCAGAGGGAATAATTATACAGAGACTGATGAGGGGATATGTACAGTGAGGGAAAAAAGTATTTGATCCCCTGCTGATTTTGTACGTTTGCCCACTGACAAAGACATGATCAGTCTATGATTTTAATGGTAGGTTTATTTGAACAGTGAGAGACAGAATAACAACAAAAAAATCCAGAAAAACGCATGTTTTTGACCCCTCTGCAAAACATGACTTAGTACTTGGTGGCAAAACCCTTGTTGGCAATCACAGAGGTCAGACGTTTCTTGTAGTTGGCCACCAGGTATGCACACATCTCAGGAGGGATTTTGTCCCACTCCTCTTTGCAGATCTTCTCCAAGTCATTTAGGTTTCGAGCCTGACGTTTGACAACTCGAACCTTCAGCTCCCTCCACAGATTTCTATGGGATTAAGGTCTGGAGACTGGCTAGGCCACTCCAGCACCTTAATGTGCTTCTTCTTGAGCCACTCCTTTGTTGCCTTGGCCGTGTGTTTTGGGTCATTGTCATGCTGGAATACCCATCCACAACCCATTTTCAATGCCCTGGCTGAGGGAAGGAGGTTCTCACCCAAGATTTGACGGTACATGGCCCCGTCCATCGTCCTTTTGATGCGGTGAAGTTGTCCTGTCCCCTTAGCAGAAAAACACCCCCAAAGCATAATGTTTCCACATCCATGTTTGACGGTGGGGATGGTGTTCTTGGGGTCATAGGCAGCATTCCTCCTCCTCCAAACACGGCGAGTTGAGTTGATGCCAAAGAGCTCGATTTTGGTCTCATCTGACTACAACACTTTCACCCAGTTCTCTTCTGAATTATTCAGATGTTCATTGGCAAACTTCAGACGGGCCTGTATGTGTGCTTTCTTGAGCTGTGGGACCTTGCGGGCGCTGCAGGATTTCAGTCCTTCACGGCGTAGTGTGTTACCAATTGTTTTCTTGGCGACTATGGTCCCAGCTGCCTTGAGATCATTGACAAGATCCTCCCGTGTAGTTCTGGGCTGATTCCTCACCGTTCTCATGATCATTGCAACTCCACGAGGTGAGATCTTGCATGGAGCCCCAGGCCGAGGGAGACTGACAGTTCTTTTGTGTTCTTCCATTTGCGAATAATCGCACCAACTGTTGTCACCTTCTCACCGAGCTGCTTGGCGATGGTCTTGTAGCCCATTCCAGCCTTGTGTAGGTCTACAATCTTGTCCCTGACATCCTTGGAGAGCTCTTTGGTCTTGGCCATGGTGAAGAGTTTGGAATCTGATTGATTGATTGCTTCTGTGGACAGGTGTCTTTTATACAGGTAACAAGCTGAGATTAGGAGCACTCCCTTTAAGAGTGTGCTCCTAATCTCAGCTCGTTACCAGTATAAAAGACACCTGAGAGCCAGAAATCTTTCTGATTGAGAGGGGGTCAAATACTTATTTCCCTCATTAAAATGCAAATCAATTCATAACACTTTTGAGATGTGTTTTTCAGGATTTTTTTTGTTGTTATTCTGTCTCTCACTGTTCAAATAAACCTACCATTAAAATTATAGACTGATCATTTCTTTGTCAGTGGGCAAACGTACAAAATCAGCAGGGGATCAAATACTTTTTTTTCCCTCACTGTACCAGGTGTGTGTGAAAAACAAGACAAAACAAATGGAATGATGAAAAGAGGAGCGGCAGTGGCTAGAACGCCGGTGACGACGAACGCCGAAGCCTGCCCTAACAAGGAGATGAGGCAGCTTCGGAGGGAGTCGTGACACTCTGAGAGTATGATATGACCTTGTGAGGTTTACAGGCCTGAAAGCAGTAAGCGTCCCAAATGGCACCCTATTCCCTATATAGTGCACTACTTTAGACCAGGGCTGCACTATTTAGGGAATAGGGTAGCATTTGGGATGCATAGACTGATCTCGCTCCACCCCGCAGGCACCCAGGGTGCATCTGTCCTTCAGCTGGCCCTTATCAGCACAGAGTCCACAATGAAAACCTGGAGGAGAGGAAATCATATCTAACAAGTAGAGAATTATTCCTCTCTGCAATTTACTGTAAATCAAAGTAATTCTGGAATGGGATGTGATGGCATTCTGTTTAATCAGGTTTCTATTTATTCCTAAATCCACAGCTGATTGTCGAGACATAAAAAGAAAGCCAGGAGAATCTCACTACATCACAGCAGAGCTGGCTGTAGGTTCAAATCCCACCCAATAACAGTCTCTTCAGAGGTGGCTGTTGGGTTCAAATCCCACCCAATAACAGTCTCTTCAGAGGTGGCTGTGGGTTCAAATCCCACCCAATAACAGTCTCTTCAGAGGTGGCTGTGGGTTCATATCCCACCCAATAACAGTCTCTTCAGAGGTGGCTGTCGGGTTCAAATCCCACCCAATAACAGTCTCTTCAGAGGTGGCTGTGGTTTCAAATCTCACCCAATGACAGTCTCATCAGAAGAGGGTGTGGGTTTAAATCACAACAATGTGACTGACAGTGGTGGGATTTAAAAAAGGTGCATTGTCGGTAGTGCAGAGGGCAGTTGAGGTAATGCTGCTACAAGCCCAACAGCTGCCTTGTATCAGCGTAAACCGCCATGGTTTTATTGTTATTTATTTTTTATTATTATTACTAGCTAGTGTAAGATGGTGCATTCAGAGACCTTTTTCCTCTCCACCCGGACGCAAAGATTTGGTCTTCCCCTTGGATTAATGACAAAGGGCTTTGAGCAGAACTTGTGGAGATAACGTTTAATTCCACTTCTTTACACTATCCAAGCATGGTAATTGCCTTGTTTAATCCACTGAGTGATGTGGTGAGGAAATAAAAGCTTAAAAGGAAATTCTTAGATAAAGAGGGATTTCAAAATAAAGGGTTGTTTGTTCATCTACACTGAGGAGTTATCAGGTGAAGGTGCTTAAAAAGAGAAGAACGCTCATTGTTTTGGGTCCTGTCTACTGCACTAAGAACCTCCACAGAGGCATTAGCTTCAATACAAAGCAGAACAAACCCCTTTGGTTGTATTTACTAGCCCGTTAAAATGTACCATTGTAAGTAATCACATTGTTCACAACACAATCCCATGCTAGGCCTATTTAGAGAAAAAATAAAAGTCTGTCCCTCAAAGAGTGTTATTTGAGACTATAGTTAGTAGACAGTAGCCTAGGCCTAGCATTACCCATATATTTATTTATTTATTTTATTTTATTTCACCTTTATTTAACCACATAGACTGTGTCTGCGTTCCAAAATGGCACCCCATTCCTTATTTACAGTCAGTTCATTAGGTACACCACCCCGTTCACGAAAACTGATCGCTCCTACAGACAGTGATTCACGTGGGCCGTGGCTTTCTATATAAAAGTAGGCAGACGGGCATCGAGGCATTCAGGCACCGTTCGATTGAACGTTAGGAATGGGCAAAACGAGTGACTTTAGCGACGTTGAGCGTGGTGTGATCGCCGGGGGCCAGGCGCGCCGGATCCAGTATCTCAGAAACGGCCGCCCATCCTGGGCTTTTCACTCACGACAGTGCGACAAACAAAAAAACATCCAGTCAGCGGCAGTCCTGTGGGTGAAAACAGCCCGATGATGAGAGAGGTCACATGTTCCCTATCACCACACCCTCCCTGTCTGTCTGTTCCTGTGTGTCCACTGTACTGTACACACTTCCCTCATTTCTATTGGAGCGGAGCCGGCTGTCTCCCTGCAGAGTCACTAATACTTTAATTGTGTCTCCAGTGGGTTGGATGCGATGCTAGAATCTCTGATGCTCAGCACGGAAACAGATGGCTGTACTATTTCTGCATATACCTCCATGCCACGCTGCCACAGGTACTTTGTTTCCCCCCCAGTAGACCAGCCGAGACAAGGCTTCTGTTTCACCAGCTCTCCTGGGGCTCCATACTGGTGGAGAGTCCAGCATCCAGCCGCACCACAGCAGAAAAGTTTGTTTTAATTAGATCTGGAAATACAATAAATCAAGAAGCGAGGTAGATAAGCAGGCAGGCAGGGAGACAGACAGACAGACAGGGAGGCAGGGAGTCGGACAGGGAGGGAGGGAGGGAGACAGACAGACAGGGAGGCAGTCGGACAGGGAGGGAGGGAGGGAGACAGACAGGGAGGCAGGGAGTCGGACAGGGAGGGAGGGAGGGAGACAGACAGACAGGGAGGCAGGGAGTCGGACAGGGAGGGAGGGAGGGAGGGAGGGAGGGAGGGAGGGAGAAAGACAGGGAGGCAGGGAGGGAGGGAGACAGACAGACAGGGAGACAGACAGGCAGGGAGACAGACAGACAGACAGGGAGACAGGGAGACAGACAGGCAGGGAGACAGACAGGGAGACAGACAGACAGGGAGGGAGGGAGGGAGGGAGGGAGGGAGGGAGGCAGACAGGGAGGCAGGGAGACAGGGAGGGAGGGAGGGAGGGAGGCAGACAGGGAGGCAGGGAGACAGGGAGGGAGGGAGGGAGGGAGGGAGGGAGGCAGGGAGGCAGACAGGGAGGCAGGGAGACAGGGAGGGAGACAGGGAGGGAGGGAGGGGGGGGAGGAAGTCAGACAGGGAGGGAGGGAGGGAGACAGGGAGGCAGAGTGAAAGACAGGAAGGGAGGGAGACAGACAGACAGACAGACAGACAGGGAGGGAGGGAGGGAGGGAGGCAGGGAGGCAGACAGGCAGGGAGGGAGGCAGGCAGATAGACAGGGAGACAGACAGGAAGACAGGCAGGCAGACAGACATGCAGGCCAGTGTGTGGAAGAAGAGCTGAAAAACGAGCTCAGCTCTGCTCAGCTCTGCTCAGCTCAGGGGTTATATCAGGATAATACATAGATCATATATACCGCAGCATTATGATGTGAGTGGATGAAAGAGTTTTACATGAGGCCCGATTCCCTTCAATGACTCACAAGCTTGCCTGTGGCCTGATTTACAGCATGGATGCGTCCCAAAGGGCACCCTATTCCATATATCGTGCACTACTTTTGACCAGAGCTCAATGGGTCCTGGTCAGAAGTAGTGCACGTTATAGGGAATAGGGTGCCATTCGGGACACTTTTTATGGCTCCACTCAGACTGTGGAAAGCACTCCTCGTGAGGAGGGAGACGATCTTCAGACAGATCCCATTCCTACAGGCCAACCACGTATAGAGAGATACAAGCAGGTAGCCTAGTGGTTGAAAGCGTGGGGCCAGTAACCGAAAGGTCGATGGTTCAAACTAGGTGAAAAACTCTGTCGATGTGCCCTTGAGCAAGGCACTTAACCCTAATTGCTCCTGTAAGTCGGTTTGGATAAGAGCGTCTGCTAAATAATGTAAATTTAAACTACACAGTGATGTAGAGAGATACAGACCAACAGTGATGTAGAGAGATACATTATATTATTATTATTATTATATATTATATTATTATTATATTATTATAGATACAGACCAACAGTGATGTAGAGAGATCCAGACCAATAGTGATGTAGAGAGATCCAGACCAATAGTGATGTATAGAGATCCAGACCAACAGTGATGTAGAGAGATACAGACCAACAGTGATGTAGAGAGATACAGACCAACAGTGATGTAGAGAGATCCAGACCAACAGTGATGTAGAGAGATCCAGACCAACAGTGATGTATAGAGATACAGACCAACAGTGATGTAGAGAGATACAGACCAACAGTGATGTAGAGAGATACAGACCAACAGTGATGTAGAGAGATACAGACCAACAGTGATGTATAGAGATACAGACCAATAGTGATGTAGAGAGATCCAGACCAACAGTGATGTAGAGAGATACAGACCAACAGTGATGTAGAGAGCAGTGGTGATTTTAGCATGTAAATCTTGGTGGGGGGAGAAAAAAAAATAACATTGTGGGGATGCATGCCAGCAAAGCCACAACACAACACTAAACAATACATTAATTGCACTATAACGCTATAACGGTGACAAACGGTGCCCACAAACTGTTAGGGCCTCCATAAAGCTGTCCCAACAGCAGAGTCCCAACAGCAGAGTCCCAACACCTTACCACTGCTACACCTGGCTATCAGCGGAGCCTTGTCTGGCAGCGAAACAGTTCATTTAGCCTCATTTACTGCCTTTAAAAAAAATACATAGCTGATATGACTGACTTGCTTAAACGAATGTGGTTTCTACTGACAATTGAGATGTACAAAACTATGGCATAAGGGGACGACGAGCGGACGAGAGGCAATCCGTAATGTCGATTAGGACATTAATGAGCGAGCTGGGACGGACGTGGTCAATATAACTATTTGTTCAGCACTTTTGAAATGTACAGCGACAGAATTCAGAACATGGGCCGTTCTTACAGTGTTCTCCCTGTACACCAAGTCAGAACCGTAGGATAAATAAAGGGGGCATATTAGCAGACAATGAAAGCTCTTACAATATCCGATGATGACATTTCTCAGGTTATGGGCTACATGTGCACCACAAAGTCAGAACCGTAGGTGAAATTAAGAGATTAAAATAGACCAGATTATCAGGGTGAGGCACATGGGCTACTAACAGCTTACTACACAACATACACTTAGTATTACTTTCTTAGCTACAGTATACAGTGAGGGGAAAAAAGTATTTGATCCCCTGCTGATTTTGTACGTTTGCCAACTGACAAAGAAATGATCAGTCTACAATTTTAATGGTAGGTTTATTTGAACAGTGAGAGACAGAATAACAACAACAAAAAATCCAGAAAAACGTATGTCAAAAATGTTATAAAATGATTTGCATTTTAATGAGGGAAATAAGTATTTGACCCCCTCTCAATCAGAAAGATTTCTGGCTCCCAGGTATCTTTTATACAGGTAACGAGCTGAGATTAGGAGCACACTCTTAAAGGGAGTGCTCCTAATCTCAGCATGTTACCTGTATAAAATACACCTGTCCACAGAAGCAATCAATCAATCAGATTCCAAACTCTCCACCATGGCCAAGACCAAAGAGCTCTCCAAGGATGTCAGGGACAAGATTGTAGACCTACACAAGGCTGGAATGGGCTACAAGACCATCGCCAAGCAGCTTGGTGAGAAGGTGACAACAGTTGGTGCGATTATTCGCAAATGGAAGAAACACAAAAGACCTGTCAATCTCCCTCGGCCTGGGGCTCCAGACCAACAGTGATGTAGAGAGATTCAGACCAACAGTGATGTATAGAGATACAGACCAACAGTGATGTACAGAGATACAGACCAACAGTGATGTATAGAGATACAGACCAACAGTGATGTAGAGAGATACAGACCAACAGTGATGTAGAGAGATCCAGACCAACAGTGATGTAGAGAGATCCAGACCAACAGTGATGTAGAGAGATCCAGACCAACAGTGATGTAGAGAGATCCAGACCAACAGTGATGTAGAGAGATCCAGACCAACAGTGATGTACAGAGATACAGACCAACAGTGATGTAGAGAGATACAGACCAACAGTGATGTACAGAGATACAGACCAACAGTGATGTAGAGAGATCCAGACCAACAGTGATGTAGAGAGATCCAGACCAACAGTGATGTAGAGAGATACAGACCAACAGTGATGTATAGAGAGATACAGACCAACAGTGATGTATAGAGATCCAGACCAACAGTGATGTAGAGAGATACAGACCAACAGTGATGTAGAGAGATCCAGACCAACAGTGATGTACAGAGATACAGACCAACAGTGATGTATAGAGAGATACAGACCAACAGTGATGTATAGAGATCCAGACCAACAGTGATGTACAGAGATACAGACCAACAGTGATGTATAGAGATCCAGACCAACAGTGATGTAGAGAGATACAGACCAACAGTGATGTATAGAGATACAGACCAACAGTGATGTAGAGAGATCCAGACCAACAGTGATGTATAGAGATCCAGACCAACAGTGATGTAGAGAGATCAAGACCAACAGTGATGTAGAGAGATCCAGACCAACAGTGATGTAGAGAGATACAGACCAACAGTGATGTATAGAGATCCAGACCAACAGTGATGTAGAGAGATCCAGCAACTCATGTTCCCTGTTCACATGATTTGACTCTTCCTAACTGGTACAGGGCTCTCTCTCTCTCTCTCTCTCTACCTTTCTTTTTTTCCCCTAATCCTTTCTCTCTCAGCCCAGCATGCAGCCTGAATAATCTGTTTCATCTCATCAGATGTGATTAGACAAAACACACATCCAGGTAATGTCCTGGTGCCCTCTGCCTCCGCTCTGTACCACCACTGAGGCAGAGATGATTGGGCTAGCTCTGGTTCAGGGGGGGCGTGAGTACTGGGGTATGAATGTTGGCGTAGTGATCCTCGGGTGCTATAGAAACCCTCTAGCCATTCATATCTTAGGGGTAGATATAAACATCTAATAATAAGCGAAATAACATTTGAAATCTCTTTTTTTAAAGGGCCTTGATTGGACAGATCCAGGCAGGTTGACTAAGCGTCTCGGATCATTGGATTGATTCCTTTTTCCAAGGAAGAAGGCACTAACACACGCACGGAACCCCCCCTCCTACACACACACACACACTCACACACGCACACAAACAAACACACACACATACATACAAGAGACACGAGGGGGGGAAAACAGAGGCTGTCAATCACTAGACAAAAAAATATTTAGACCAAAACAGAGCTGCATTGAGCCTAACTGACTGACTGACCTGTCTCAGCTCTGAAATGAAACATATATATGGTCTGCTTCCCAAATGGCACCCTACGACCTTTATAGTGCACTACTTTTGACCAGAACCCTATGGGAACTGGCCAAAACAAGTGTACTATAGAGTGAATAGGATGCCATTTCAGAAGCAGCAAAAGATAAATAGTGAATTATAAGTCTGAAATGAAAGAAAGGTATGGACAAGTGTATTTTTAAGGGGATTTCTAATGTGTGAACTTTCCATCCTCTGTAGGTTCAGCCTCACCTATCTGTGCTTTCAGAACATGGTCAGACTACTGAATATAGAGCTGAATCATGATAGAACATGGTCAGACTACTGAATATAGAGCTGAATCATGATAGAACATGGTCAGACTATAGGATATAGAGCTGAATCATGATAGAACATGGTCAGACTACTGAATATAGAGCTGAATCATGATAGAACATGGTCAGACTACTGAATATAGAGCTGAATCATTATAGAACATGGTCAGACTACTGAATATAGAGCTGAATCATGATAGAACATGGTCAGAGTACTGAATATAGAGCTGAATCATTATAGAACATGGTCAGACTACTGAATATAGAGCTGAATCATGATAGAACATGGTCAGACTACTGAATATAGAGCTGAATCATGATAGAACATGGTCAGACTATAGGATATAGAGCTGAATCATGATAGAACATGGTCAGACTACTGAATATAGAGCTGAATCATGATAGAACATGGTCAGAGTACTGAATATAGAGCTGAATCATGATAGAACATGGTCAGACTACTGAATATAGAGCTGAATCATTATAGAACATGGTCAGACTACTGAATATAGAGCTGAATCATGATAGAACATGGTCAGACTACTGAATATAGAGCTGAATCATTATAGAACATGGTCAGACTACTGAATATAGAGCTGAATCATGATAGAACATGGTCAGAGTACTGAATATAGAGCTGAATCATTATAGAACATGGTCAGACTACTGAATATAGAGCTGAATCATGATAGAACATGGTCAGACTACTGAATATAGAGCTGAATCATGATAGAACATGGTCAGACTATAGGATATAGAGCTGAATCATGATAGAACATGGTCAGACTACTGAATATAGAGCTGAATCATGATAGAACATGGTCAGAGTACTGAATATAGAGCTGAATCATGATAGAACATGGTCAGACTACTGAATATAGAGCTGAATCATTATAGAACATGGTCAGACTACTGAATATAGAGCTGAATCATGATAGAACATGGTCAGACTATAGGATATAGAGCTGAATCATGATAGAACATGGTCAGACTACTGAATATAGAGCTGAATCATTATAGAACATGGTCAGACTATAGGATTTCTATGAGAGTGTAGGCAAATTTCCTAAGGCTTCTGGGAATGGTTCCTGATGTCTTGGGGTGTGTCTGACCAAGCCTGGTCTCAGAATGAGTAGAGTAACAACGGCACAGCAGATATCCTAATGGCAGCCTGTTCCCTAGATAATAGACCCTGGCTCTGGTCAAAAGTAGTGCACTATGTATGGCATAGAGTGCCATTTCAGACGCAAGCCTTGGAGTGCATTCAGACTCAGCAGAGAAACATCGCCACACCAGGCCAGTCATTTGGATTCCAGTCAGAGAAGAAAGAAACATCACCGCACCAGGCCAGTCATCCTTTTGATGCCAGTCAGAGAAGAGAGAAACATCACCACACCAGGCCAGTCATCCTTTTGATGCCAGTCAGAGAAGAGAGAAACATCACCGCACCAGGCCAGTCATTTGGATTCCAGTCAGAGAAGAAAGAAACATCACCGCACCAGGCCAGTCATCCTTTTGATGCCAGTCAGAGAAGAGAGAAACATCACCACACCAGGCCAGTCATCCTTTTGATGCCAGTCAGAGAAGAGAGAAACATCACCGCACCAGGCCAGTCATTTGGATTCCAGTCAGAGAAGAGAGAAACATCACCGCACCAGGCCAGTCATTTGGATTCCAGTCAGAGAAGAGAGAAACATCGCCGCACCAGGCCAGTCATCCTTTTGATGCCAGTCAGAGAAGCAACAACCCTCAGGGACTTATCCCTAGACAGACAGCTCAGTAAGAGCACTGATTAAATGCTGGTGAAAAGAGAGAAAGCATCTTATCCAGACCATATTTAGTATTCATGGAACAGACAGCCATGCAAGGGTTCACCTTGAGAGGTCAGAGCAGGGATTATGTCCCAAATGGCACCCTGGTCCCCATGTAGTGCACTACTTTTGATTGGCTTCTGGTCAAAAGTAGTGCACTATAAAAGGGATAGGGTGCCATTTGGGACACAGCCCGGGAAGACTGGAGGACTGGAATCCCAGAGTGCTTTGCAGCATGGCCAAGTTTAGCATTTAGGACTTTGGAACACAACTGATTGTGTTTTTAAGTGCTTTTGATTATCTGGTTGATTTAGAGGGAATTGAAAATGGGAAATAGAACCTATAGACTAGAGTAGAATTAAAAGCTGTATGTGCAGGGACGTTCTTCGTTTCAACTCCACTGACACTGTCGTTGTGATGAATTCACTGACTTAGTCAATACTGGGGGAGACAAGGTATGCCTCACAAATGGCACCCTATTCCCTACATAGTGCACTACTTTTGACCACAGCCCTATAAGTCCTGCTCAAAAGTAGTGCACCAAATAGGGAATAAGGTGCCATTTGGAACGCAGACAAGCAGTGGGGTAACAATCAAGTTATTTTTTTAGCTCTCCCTATGCAACCCAATTCACAGTAAAAATCTGGCCATTTAGTTTTTTCAGATATTCCATACATACAATAATAGCTAATAAATCACATTAACTACCCTTTGCGTAGATTGCAGAGCTGTACTGTGGTGGCCCCATATTTATAGTCATAATGCAATACAACTTCTGATGTCAGCAAATTCATTACCAGGGACTTGAATTAATACTTCAACCAAACACAACCTAACAGCTAGGCCTCTGGAGTATAAAGCCTTCGTCTCAAATGGCACCCTATTCCCTATATAGTGCACTGCTTTTGACCAGAGCCCATATGGCTCTGGCCAACACTAGTGCACTATATAAGGGGATAAAGGGTGCCATTTGAGGTCGCAGTCAGGTATAAATGGCTTATATCTAACTGAGATGCAACACAGACGGATGGTATATAGGACAAATCCCATACATTACAATACTGAACCAATAGAATCTGGCAGGCGGCATCCTTCAACATTAGTATGATTTACAATGATGACAACAGAATGATGTTATTACACAGTCAAACAATGATTTACATATTTCAGAATAAGCAGCATTTATATCCAAAACATAAAAGCACTGTTATTTACAGTTAGGTCTAAAACACAGATGAAAGATTGCTACAGTTATCTGTTATTTTACGGGCCTGGTCAAAATAATCTGCTACAGTTATCTGTTATTTTACGGGCCTGGTCAAAATCATCTGCTACAGTTATCTGTTATTTTACAGGCCTGGTCAAAATCATCTGCTACAGTTATCTGTTATTTTACGGGCCTGGTCAAAATCATCTGCTACAGTTATCTGTTATTTTACGGGCCTGGTCAAAATCATCTGCTACAGTTATCTGTTATTTTACGGGCCTGGTCAAAATCATCTGCTACAGTTATCTGTTATTTTACGGGCCTGGTCAAAATCATCTGCTACAGTTATCTGTTATTTTACGGGCCTGGTCAAAATCATCTGCTACAGTTATCTGTTATTTTACGGGCCTGGTCAAAATAATCTGCTACAGTTATCTGTTATTTTACGGGCCTGGTCAAAATCATCTGCTACAGTTATCTGTTATTTTACGGGCCTGGTCAAAATCATCTCAAAGAATGTAAGTAAGTCAATGCATGTTTAGACACATTTCACATTTCTTAACATTTTTCTTTTTTTTTAACCATTCTGAGCCATGCTTGACACTTCAAGTGCTTCAGAAAAATTCCAAACCATTTGTATTAGTTCATTCTGTCTGAATAAATCCTATAGACTAGAGAGAAATACGATGCAATCCTCGTGTTTTAAATCCCTCACCGTGAATTTCAGAACTAATTCTATTATATGCATAAACAGTTCAGTAGACTTACAAAATTGGGTTATTGTCTTGAAATGAAAACAGACCAACACACGCTAAAGACACGATATTGAAGTTTACTGTGAAAAAAAAATAAGATCGTTTTTTTTCTAAAACAAAAAGTTGCAGAAATTGGATCAGAAGTGCATAACAAAAACTGACAGAACCAATTTTCATTCTCTACAGCCTTTTACATGTTACACTCACCTCTATTTATCCACATACCCTCTATCTACACACAGACACACACACTATCTATCTATACACACACACAGACACACACACACACACACATACACTATCTATCTACACACACAGACACACACACACACACACACACACTATCCACACACAGACACACACACTATCTATCTACACACACAAAATTGGTTAGCATCTTGACACGAGAGAATCGAAAGCTCTTCTTTGTTTTCTTACATTGCCTGCATCCCAAACGGCACCCTATTCCCTAATATAGTTTGGGTCAAAAGTAGTGCACTATATTGAGAATAGGGTGCCATTTGGGATACAGACAGAATCTCGTAAATGGAAGGAAAAAAAAATCACAGAGAGAGAATATAGTTGACGAACAAGCTAGTTGGTTTAAACGATATGGTATTGGTGTTTTCTTTAAAAAGTTCAAGCGAGTAAAGCAGCTTTTCAGAGACAGGATTCTACAGTACCGCTGTTGTATTGTCTTATTAACCCACACAGGTCTACGTTTTGGTCATAGCAGGTAAAAAAAAAAAAAAAAAAGAAGGTCACTCCACTTCCAGTCCGTATTCTGTATCAACCTGCTCAGCCATTAATATTGTGAAGCCCTTTAAAAAAGGTCATGCCGGTCCCAAATGGCACCCTTTTCCCTACACAGTGTAGTATAGGCTACTGGTCAAAAGTAGTGCACTATGTAGGGAATAGAGGGTGCCGTTTGGGACTCAACCATTGACACATCACATTGAAGATCATACCTGACATGAACTATGAAACCAACTGCTCAGCACTATGTAATAAAAGTTATATTTATCATCCACCAGACTGCATTTAATACCATTGGTAGAGTGGGGTGGGGGGGGGGGGGGGTGCTGTCACGTATCGCCATACTGTTTAATGAACTTTCAACTTATTAGAGGACTAAAACAGGTTTATATGGGATGCTTGACCCTATGAATAGATGTATGTATACCCTATTTATATAGCCATCTACCCTATGACTTTAAAAATACTAAGTCAGTGCGCTTTGACGCTGTACTGTGGTTTTGACGATATTATTCAACTTCAGTATTGTCTGTATTGTGCTTCCTTCAGCCAACTTACCTCTGACTGAAATTCACCAGCATGTGGGATAACGCAGAGAAAAGTTACCTAAAGAATTTAATTCAAAGATTGTTATTCAATGACAACTGTGATATGAAATCAGATGATGAGAAAAATCCCAGTGGGAAAATCCTTTGTGAGTCTGTGAAGTTTGATGGCAAAACACTGCCATCTGCTGCGGGAAGTCAGACATTACAAAGTAGGCAGAGAAAATAGTTTTTTTTCCTGGTGAAATGGTGCTGCTTAATAAATAGGATATACAGGCATAATATATAGACGATAAATATACAGACATAATATATAGACGATAAATATACAGACATAATATATAGACGATAAATATACAGACATAATATATAGACAAATAATTGAGTCCCCCATGTGACCATTATACCTCTATGGATATTTTTACTTTATGTAGGGTTGTGTTGTAGTATCTGAAAGTCTAGGATTTTGGCTGACGTTTGCAAATGGTGTGATAGATTAACTTTACTCTGCTTTGCTGAAACATCATGGAAAGCATTACTACATTAGGCTTCTTGGAATAGAGGACATTTGGAGATATGGGGAGGCCAGGGATTGGTCTATCAAAAACCACCCATCTTATGTTACATAGGATATAAATACCATGTTTGAACCAACGGCCGGAGAGAATAACATATTAGAGATTGGGTCAGTTGTTCTCCAGATTTCTGCAGGAGTCTGTAAATTGATACTGTAATCTTTGACGTAATAAACCACTATAATCAAGGACAGTGTCAGCGGATTTCTTGTCATCACAGCATGTCAGCATCGTTGTCTCGACACCACAGTGTCTCTCCCATTGTTATGAAAATGTTTCTATTCGCTTTAAATTGGTCATTCTCCCGTTAAATGTTTGATTATGGATGATGAGAGGCGAAATTAAGACAACGATTGTTTATCAAAGTAACTTTAAGACTAAAAACAGGAAATGATCAGGGTCCTGTGCAACAGGAAGTTGGACTCCAGACAATGGTCGAGTCACTGCCCGACTACGTTGCAGGCGCATGCCAGATCTTACAACGTCTGGACAGATATTTAACATGTCAGCTAACTACATCATATGATATAGCAATCGGATGCTGACTTAAGTCAATGGGGGTGTTTGAGGTAAGGCGAAAGCAACCGACTGTAGACGAACGTCGAGGAGTGAAGTCGGGGGAGGTGAGTCTGCGACAGACGAAAGTCGGACACCAGGTGGTTTTCTAACAGCAAGTTCATCGTTAGAACCTTACTAGGATGCATCGTTAAATCTCTGAGCTGTTTCCCAAAACCGTCGTTATTAACGTTGCACAAAAAAAAAAATGCTTGTAATCTAACGCCTGTCTCAGACCACTCGTAGAACATCTAAAGCTGGGTGCACACGACATGACTTTCAAAACCCTAACATCACTGTGCCTCTCACATTAAACGACGGTCTTTCCTGATTTTTTTTTTTTGGGGGGGTCTTGCCAACGCAGTGGTGCACACACCAAACTATGTGGCACACGGGGGGGGTCACACTGACTACAAGATTCTTGACTTGGTCGTGAGGATTGTCGATACCGTGCTGTCTCACAAAAATAATGATGTGATTAGATTTAACATAGCTACGACAAGCTGTAGCTCAAAGCAGCCTCAAACGTTTTCAGTCAGACATTTAGTCAGACACACGCCGTGAAGAGTCGAAATGTCTAGCCAACATTTTTGAATTGAATAACATTGCTTGTACACTTCAGAGCTGTGACGACGACACTTTGGCTTTGGTTAAAGGCAAGTGGAAACGCATACTAGTAGTAGTCATCAAATCAAATCAAATCAAATGTTATTAGCCACATGCGCCGAATACAACAGGTGCAGACATTACACTGAAATGCTTACTTACAAGCCCTTAACCAACAGTGCATTTATTTATTTTTATAAAAAAGTAAAATAAAACAACAAAAAAGTGTTGAGAAAAAAAGAGCAGAAGTAAAATTAAATAACAGTAGGGAGGCTATATATACAGGGGGGTACCGGTGCAGAGTCAATGTGCGGGGGCACCGGCTAGTTGAGGTAGTTGAAGTAATATGTACATGTGGGTAGAGTTAAAGTGACTATGCATAAATAATTAAACAGAGTAGCAGCAGCGTAAAAGGATCCTGCTCGAGAGACTATACATTCTGGGTGATGAAAAACAATGTCATCATCTCACTGGCTTCTTCTCTGGCAAGCTCTCATTGGCTATTGCTGATCACCGTTCTCAAAACTTGTCATTGCACATCTCACACTACAAGATCATTGCAGGTTTTGTGCCTATAAAATCAAACGTTTGAAAATATCGGGACGTCTGGGACTGCTCAAAGACGAGATTGGTAGCCCTACGATTGCGTCTCTGACCCACTCACATTAAAGGAGCGTCGGTGACGGCCGCGTGCCCCTAGTAGGCAACGACATGGGGATTTTGTCTCCGATCTCAAAAACTTGTCTGGGACAGCTAAATCATGTAGTGCACACCCGGCTTATCGCCATGATCACACCGACAGTGTCCTCCCATACGGTAAAGTAAATGGCCTTATACAGGGGTGCAACTTTCACTGGGGAAATTTTCACTAGAAATTGCATGTTTGTCCCCCCCCCCAGTTTTATCATTTGAATGTGATACAAAACAATACATACAGTTAAAGCTGATTGAGAAAGCATGCAGATTGAGCAGAAATTGATAACAATGTGAGAGTGGCTTCGTAAGAAGCATTTCAAGGTCCTGGAGTGGCCTAGCCAGTCTCCAGATCTCAACCCCATAGAAAATCTTTGGAGGGAGTTTAAAGTCTGTGTTGCCCAGCGACAGCCCCAAAACATCACTGCTCTAGAGGAGATCTGCATGGAGGAATGGGCCAAAATACCAGCAACAGTGTGTGAAAACCTTGTGAAGACTTACAGAAAACGTTTGACCTGTGTCATTGCTAACAAAGGGTATATAACAAAGTATTGAGAAACTTTTGTTATTGACCAAATACTTATTTTCCACCATAATTTGCAAATAAATTCATTAAAAATCCTACAATGTGATTTGCTGGATTTTCTTTTCTAATTTTGTCTGTCATAGTTGACGTGTACCTATGATGAAAATTACAGGCCTCTCTCATCTTTTTAAGTGGGAGAACTTGCACAATTGGTGGCTGACTAAATACTTTTTTTCCCCCACTGTAGATGTTCCAAAAGGTCTGCATCAGTGGCTTGTAGCCTATGCGTGGAAGCCAGGAGATGCTAAATGTGTTTATGTTCATTAACGGTACAATTACTGTGAGACCGGCAGTTATTTGCTTGACAATCAACGGCTGACAAAATGTAATGACTGCCATAACCCTACACGACAGCCTGCAGTTTGCAAAAAGCCAAGTGAAAGACTGAGATCATAAAGGCAAAATATTCTGTGGTTTGATGAGACAAACATTTTCCTCTTTGGCCTGAATGCAAAGAAAACCAGGCACAGCTCATCACCCGTCTAACACCATCCCTACCGTGACGCATGGTGGTGGCAGCATCATGCTATGGGGATGCTTTTCAGCGGCAGACACTGGGAGACTGGTAAGGATAGAGGGAACAACAAAATGATGAGAACCTGATTCAGAGTGCAAACGACCTTAGACTGGGGGGGCGAAGATTTACGTTCCAACAGGACAATGATCGCAAGCATACAGCCAAAGCTATGCTGGAATGGCTTCAGAACAAGAATGTCCTTGAGTGGCCCGGCCGAAGCCCAGACTTGAATCTTGAAAATCTGTGGAAAGACTTAAAGATTGCTCTTCACCGCTGCTCCCCATCTAACTTAACAGAGCTTGAGAAAATATGCAAGGAAGAAAGAGAATAAAATCCCCAAATCCAGATGTCCAAAGCTGATACAGACACACTGAAGACGACTCAAAGCTGTAAATTGCCGCCAAAGGTGCTTCTACAAAGTATTGACTCAAGGGTGTGAATACTTATTGTAAATTAGATATTTATGTATTTCATTTTCAATACATTTGCAAAAATTTCTAAAAACATGTTATCACTTTGTCATTATGGGGTATTATGTGTAATGGGGTGAGAAGAAAAATCAAGTTAATCCATTTTGAATTCAGGCTGTAACACAACATAAGTCAAGGGGTATGAATCCTCGCTGAAGGCATACCGTTTCTTGACTGTGTCCAGCTCACTAATAATCACCAAAATGAGAGCTAGACAGTCAGGGAGCATGGAAAATTAGAGGACTATTTTTGGCAAATTTTGACAGCGAGGGAATATAACACATTTTCATTGCGTTCCTTCGGACCTCGTTGAAGACCGAACGCGGCCCCTGGGGCAAAATTTGTTTGACACCCCTGTTCTAATGCCTCTTAAAGGGAAAGTAATCCAAAAGTAACTGAATGTAATCAGATTACGTTACCGAGTGTGGGTAATCCAAAAGTTACATTACTGATTACAGTTTTGGACAGATAACTCGTAACGGATTACATTTAAAAAGTAACCTACCCAACTCTGCTATTTATTTAGCACGGAGCCAGCTGCTGGGAGGTAACGATGTGCAGTTTGCGAACGATTCGTTCTTTTTGAACTCTTTTTTTTACTGACTCTAGGAGTCATGATTCATTTTTCTGAGTGACTCGTTCATTTTAGTGGTTCGTTTGACCTGCTGTCTGGCCCCAATTCATCCCACAGCAGGGTTAAATACACGCTCCGGAGATGTGCTCCGACCAACAGCTGGCTGTCATATCTGCGTGCAGGAAAATAGATCATGCTGCAGACAGCATAGAGAAGAATAATACATGTTTAGAACTGACAAATGATCGCATGGTGCAAGAATGGATGCAATTCATTGATTATTGAACGTTATCGATGGACACAGATCTATAGAACCAAAACATACACAGCCCGCCTCATCTCAACAGTCGGAACTCGAGAACAAAATAATTTTGCCTCGGCTACAGTTCGCGATAGCATATTGGGCCAACCTCCCTTGCGGCAGTCAAGCAATTGCTTTTTCTGCCAAGAGTCGTTCACCATCTAGTACGGTTGCGGCCGCAACTAGACCTCCTTTCAAAAGGTGTCAATCAATGATCTTATTTCCAATGCCTATCAATCACAAATGTACACTGTTTGAAGCACAGTTTCATACGTTTCAGTCAAGAGATGACCGCTCCAATAAAGCACCTATGGTGAATGAAAGAATAGTAGAATCATGATTCGTTCCAGTTTTCAGTTCATCGTTCGCCGGTAGGGGGGGGGGTCCTGCGTGCTCTGGGCATTACTGACTCAAATGAACGAAATGAGTCGAAAGATTCGTTCTTTTGACTGAACGAGTCGAAAAGATCAAAGTTAGTAAAAAAGAGCCGAACTTCCCATTACTACCGGAAATATATCATTGGACAGACGAGTGGGTGAGTGGCAGACGAATGGCCGTTAATACGATTTCCCCCCATATCGTTTTCCGGTGGCTACAGCCAGAGGTGCTTATGAGGAGATGGGAAACCCCATTTGAATCGTATTAACAGGCCATTGTGTACGTTGCCCAATGCGTTGTCAATGGGCCGCGGGGTACACCTTCAATGAGTGAATGGGAGTCAATTGGGCGCTGGCTCAAAAACCCAACATTAGCATGAATTTCGTGAAGTTTTGCCTTGGCGAAGAGCCGGAAATAGAGGATGTGGAGAGAGACTGCAATTCAACTGAAAGGAAATAAACAAACAATCAAACTTTACTGGGTGTGACGGCGGTTGGGCACGGCTGTGACTGGGTCAGGGATGGTAGGAGATACTGATGGAGAACAAAGTGAAGCAAGTATGGAACATAGTGGTACAAATAAAGTTGGGAGAAGGAAAGAGAAAAAGAAAGCGGGTGAGAAAAGGAGGAGGGGTTTGAAGGGGAGAGAGAGAGGAGGGGTTTGAAGGGGAGAGAGAGAGAGAGGGAGGAGGGGTTTGAAGGGGAGAGAGAGAGAGGGAAGAGGGGTTTGAAGGGGAGAGAGAGAGAGGGAGGAGGGGTTTGAAGGGGAGAGAGAGAGGAGGGGTTTGAAGGGGAGAGAGAGAGAGAGAGAGGGAGGAGGGGTTTGAAGGGGAGAGAGAGAGGAGGGGTTTGAAGGGGAGAGAGAGAGAGAGAGAGGGAGGAGGGGTTTGAAGGGGGGAGAGAGAGAGAGGGGGGAGGGGTTTGAAGGGGAGAGAGGGAGGAGGGGTTTGAAGGGGAGAGAGAGGGAGGAGGGGTTTGAAGGGGAGAGAGAGAGAGGGAGGAGGGGTTTGAAGGGGGGGAGAGAGAGAGAGAGAGAGAGGAGGGGTTTGAAGGGGGGGAGAGAGAGAGAGAGAGAGAGAGGAGGGGTTTGAAGGGGAGAGAGAGAGAGGGAGGAGGGGTTTGAAGGGGAGAGAGAGAGAAGGAAGAGGGGTTTGAAGGGGAGAGAGAGAGAGGGAGGAGGGGTTTGAAGGGGAGAGAGAGAGGAGGGGTTTGAAGGGGAGAGAGAGAGAGGGAGGAGGGGTTTGAAGGGGAGAGAGAGAGGGAGGAGGGGTTTGAAGGGGGGAGAGAGAGAGGGAGGAGGGGTTTGAAGGGGAGAGAGGGAGGAGGGGTTTGAAGGGGAGAGAGAGGGAGGAGGGGTTTGAAGGGGAGAGAGAGAGAGGGAGGAGGGGTTTGAAGGGGGGGAGAGAGAGAGAGAGGGAGGAGGGGTTTGAAGGGGAGAGAGAGAGAGGGAGAGAGAGGGAGGAGGGGTTTGAAGGGGAGAGAGAGGGAGGAGGGGTTTGAAGGGGAGAGACAGAGGAGGTAGAGAGGAGGCAGAAAAGGAAGTTTTGGGGAGAGCAACAGTTTCCAATGCTAGCGGCAGTTCGAGAGCCTGGTGGAGGAGAATCTACGGTAGATGGACAACTGAAGGCGAGAGCCTGGTGGAGGAGAATCTACTGTAGATGGACAACTGAAGGCGAGAGCCTGGTGGAGGAGAATCTACGGTAGATGGACAACTGAAGGCGAGAGCCTGGTGGAGGAGAATCTACGGTAGATGGACAACTGAAGGCGAGAGCCTGGTGGAGGAGAATATACGGTAGATGGACAACTGAAGGCGAGAGCCTGGTGGAGGAGAATCTACGGTAGATGGACAACTGAAGGCGAGAGCCTGGTGGAGGAGAATCTACGGTAGATGGACAACTGAAGGCGAGAGCCTGGTGGAGGAGAATCTACGGTAGATGGACAACTGAAGGCGAGAGCCTGGTGGAGGAGAATCTACTGTAGATGGACAACTGAAGGCGAGAGCCTGGTGGAGGAGAATCTACGGTAGATGGACAACTGAAGGCGAGAGCCTGGTGGAGGAGAATCTACGGTAGATGGACAACTGAAGGCGAGAGCCTGGTGGAGGAGAATATACGGTAGATGGACAACTGAAGGCGAGAGCCTGGTGGAGGAGAATCTACGGTAGATGGACAACTGAAGGCGAGAGCCTGGTGGAGGAGAATCTACGGTAGATGGACAACTGAAGGCGAGAGCCTGGTGGAGGAGAATCTACGGTAGATGGACAACTGAAGGCGAGAGCCTGGTGGAGGAGAATCTACGGTAGATGGACAACTGAAGGCGAGAGCCTGGTGGAGGAGAATCTACGGTAGATGGACAACTGAAGGCGAGAGCCTGGTGGAGGAGAATCTACTGTAGATGGACAACTGAAGGCGAGAGCCTGGTGGAGAAGAATCTACGGTAGATGAGCAGAATTCAGTTGAACAGCAGTCGACATTAAAATGATAGATACAAAACTGAAAATAGAAGGATGTAAATTCAAAGTACACTATATAGGGAATAGGGTGCCATTTGGGAGGCAGTCTGGTTCTCTGGTAAGAGCTGCGCCGCCACCAGATTCTTCATTGATATCAGAGGCTGGTTGATTAAAAAACAGATCGTTATTGTGACCAGGGTCTCCTGGCAACCTACTGCGATTCATCTTCAGAAAGTAAAGAAGTAGGAAAGCCTTGGCGCGCAAGCACACACACACACACACACACACACACACACACACACACACACAGAGAGCTGCTAGCACACATATAAAAGCATTTTTCTGTCCTTGGGAGATTTCAATGCAGCCCATTACTCTTCCTCTCTCAGCTTGAGTTGGTATTCAGCGGAGACCTGCTCGCTGTAGTCCTGAAGATACATTTATTTCTAAAGACATGCTGGAGCAGAGCGCTGCTTGAGAAGGAAGGCAAAAGGAAGGCGGAGTGTGCTTTGTAAATGCACAGTAGACCAGAGGGAGGTGGTGGTGTTAGTGGATGGAGCGGGCAGGTGGGGGTTTGGAAGGGCAAAGTGGGACCAGTTTCAGGAGCTGAGTGAGCAGGTGATGGCTCGGGTGGATATGAGAGGGGATGTAGATAGTATGAATAACTGGGTGAGAACAGTGTTAGTGGGGGCAGCTACTGAGGCTATACCTAAGAGTTCAGGGAGGAGGAAAGCAGTCCCATGGTGGACGGAGGAATGTGGGGCAACGGTGAGGAGTAGGAACAGGGCATTTAGAGTACTGAAAAGGACGCATCATTTCCAACGTCTGATTCAATATAAGCGGGCCCAGGCCCTGGTGAGGAGAACTATCTGTCAGGCAAAGAGGTCATGTTGGCATCGGTTCTGTGACACCATTGGAAGGGGCGACACCTGTGGGAGAAGTGTGGGGGCGAATTAAGAGGATGAGTGGGGTCAGAAGGGAGTGGGATTATCCAGTGTTGACGAGTGGGGAGGATGTGGCAGTAACAGATGAGGAGAAGGCAGAGATGATGGCCAAAGCATTTGTCTAAGTGCATAGCTCCGCAAATCTGTCAGAGGAGGGGCATTACACAAAAAAATTGGCAAAAGACAAACATATGGAAGAAGGTACTCTGGTCAGATGAGACTAAAATTGAGCTTTTTGGCCATCAAGGAAAACGCTATGTCTGGCACAAACCCAACACCTCTCATCACCCCGAGAACACCATCCCCACAGTGAAGCATGGTGGTGGCAGCATCATGCTGTGGGGATGTTTTTCCATTGGCAGTGACTGGGAAACTGGTCAGAATTGAAAGAATGATGGATGGCGCTAAATACAGGGAAATTCTTGAGGGAAACCGGTTTCAGTCTTCCAGAGATTTGAGACTGGTACGGAGGTTCACCTTCCAGCAGGACAATGACTCTAAGCATACTGCTAAAGCAACATTTGAGTGGTTTAAGGGGAAACATTTAAATGTCTTGGAATGGCCTAGTCAAAGCCCAGACGTCAATCCAATTGAGAATCTGTGGTATGACTTAAAGATTGCTGTACACCAGCGGAACCCATCCAACTTGAAGGAGCTGGAGCAGTTTTGCCTTGAAGAATGGGCAAAAATCCCAGTGGCTAGATGTGCCAAGCTTATAGAGACATACCCCAAGAGACTTGCAGCTGTAATTGCTGCAAAAGGTGGCTCTATAAAGTATTGACTTTGGGGGGGTGAATAGTTATGCACGCTCAGGTTTTGTGCTTTTTTTGTCTTATTTCTTGTTTGTTTCTCAATAAAAATATTTTGCATCTTCAAAGTGTTAGGCATGTTGTGTAAATCAAATGATACAAACCCCCCAAAAATCCATTTTAATTCCAGGTTGTAAGGCAACAAAATAGGAAAAATGCCAAGAGGGGTGAATACTTTCGCAAGCCACTGTATATACAGTACCAGTCAAAAGTTTGGACACACCGACTCATTCAAGGGTTTTTATTTATTTTTTACTATTTTATACATTGTAGAATAATAGTGAAGACATAAACTATGAAATAACACATTTGGAATCATGTAGTAACCAAAAATGTGTTAAACAAATCAAAATATATTTTATATTTGATTCTTCAAAGTAGCCACCCTTTGCCTTGATGACAGCTTTGCACACTCTTGGCATTCTCTCAACCAGCTTCATGAGGTAGTCACCTGGAATGCATTTCAATTAACAGGTGTGCCTTGTTAAAAGTTAATTTGTGGAATGTCTTTCCTTCTTAATGCGTTTGAGCCAATCAGTTGTGTTGTGACAAGGTAGGTAAGCTAACGTACGTTTTCAGTTCTCAGGCAAGGTTACTCGTCTCCCGGACTGCCGAACCACTCATAGTACAGTATTCTCTATCCGAGCACCACTGGGGTTTCTTACCTATTCTTATTTATTTATAGTTTGATATATTTGACATTATTTTGTTTTATGTTTTGTATTTTGCTTGTAGAATGCATTGATGTATTAAAACGTATAAAATAAAGTTTGATCACACGTGTGAAGAATCTGCAAACCACTCTCACTTTGCGTTTCAGCGTGTTCCATTTGACTGCCAGTATGGTCCAAACTACCATCCCATCCTGGACGCAGATACAAGGGATCTGGAGCGGAGGGGCTGATGGAGAAGAGGTGTGGAAACCCAAATCTGAGCGACGCTATCCACAGCACTGGTGGTTTTCTTTTCTCCCTGGTAGTTAGGGATTCCCCTCTAACTGGTGTCACAGTTCTGAATCTAACTGTGTGTAGAGGGGAAGGGGTTTTCAGACTTCAAGGCCTGTATTTGAGAAGGGGTTCAAGTAAACCCACACAAACCACCTTCCTCACCTTACTGTGAGTTCATCTGTGTGGATTAGCTATGGTGTTAAAAGGGTTGCAGACGGGACCAGCTGCACCCCTCTCCTAAACACTGTCCATAACTGTATACACAGGTGATAACGTCTGTTGTCCCCGACTCCCAGTTGCTACGTTGGTTCGTAAAGCGTCAGGCTGAGAACAGTCAGAGGGATTCTGCAGGGAAGCAACTGTGTTCCGTACGTAAGGACTTTGTGGATCGTGTGTCTGTATTCAATAATACAAATGGTCTGTAGTTGGCATATTGAGCTCAATCTGTTGAATATTTTGGTATTCGGGTGTAAAGCAGATTTCTTTAACATTCAAAAATTTCCCCCATAGACAATGGCCATGTCCAAATTCTATCTTGTCTACTACTTACTGAAACAACATAATGTGTACTAATCATACTACTTAGAACGTACTGTTTAGTAGAAATGAATAAAGTAACAAATAACAGCATCCTAGGCTCATCCATACTGAGAATGCCTCATCTAATGCGCAATTGCTTTGATTCCTGCCATTGGTTCATTTGGGTACAGCGTTCATTTGAGAACAACCAACAGTTCTGGGACCAGGCTAATTTAGTTCTAAAACTCTCTCCTATCAGCTATACTACCTTCCTTCAATTCCAAAGTAAAGCTGAAAGACGTCTCCACATCCTCTCTCGTTGAGGTACGTGTAGAGCTGGCCCAGGTCCATATGGTTTCCTCTGTTCCCGTGTGGATCAAACATGGCCTCCTCGAACCCTGTGAACCTACGGAGGGAATCCACGTTGTCCGCCATGCTGCCCTCAGCACTCTGACTGTCCAGAGGAACATCCTCCCTGTGGCGAATCATGATCTTCTTCCAGGTCAGAACCTTCACCCTGTAAAACACAAACAGAGGAGAGTGTTAAAAGATTTAGAGTACTACAGCACTCGTGGTGCTACGCTAATATTGCAGTCTGATGCTATTTACCTTACAGTTAATGGTATTCCTATGGAGCCATTTTATGTTTGTAAAAAAAAAATATATATATATATGTTAAGGTGGAATGGATGGACAGCCCCCCCCCCCCCCCCCCCCCCCCAAAAAACACATGTACAACACATAACACATGTATAACCCCTACCTGGCCCAGAAGTCTTCGCAGGCCGAATGAGGGCCTTCCACACAGACGATCCCAGGCTTGCCAGGCATACTGAACCCTGACAGACCCAACTCCTTGGACCACTCCAGAATGTTCTTCCTCTTCCTCTTGTTATAGATGTGGTGGCTGTAGATCCATAGGCGACTGAACTGCTCTATAATAATAATAATAATACAATAATACATACATTTTAGTTATTTATTTGTCAAAACCACAAAGTGCTAAGGGTTAGGTTTATTGGAACTTCTTGGTACGTAAAATTATGTCGTACAATAAATAAAAACAGGTAAAAAGATACCTTTGGGCTGCGGAAAAGAGAAGGTAGACCGAGACTCTTTCTTGCCTGGGGCTGCTGTTGATGATGATGTGCTCTTGTCAGTCAGGTACAGGTGCAGGTTGTCTTTGATCCACTCGACGGCAGAGAGGATGCATACATCTCCTTGGCAGCTCTCTGACAGGTAGGCGTTCATGTCTGAGTGAAGCTGAGCCTGCTGGGATCGGCTAAGGTCAGGACACCTGGGGGGAGGAGAACTCAATTTAATTCAAAAACTTCATTTGTGCCCTTAGGACAATTCTATTAGGGCAATAGGGTTAAAGAACTGGCTTACCTTACAGCTATTTCAGGTAAGACATTAGGGTAGTCTGATGAGTAGGTGCAAGATATGGTCACGTTCACCTGAGAGGAAGAGTACAAAGGAAGGGAAATCATGTGTAAATTAATAAATATGTAATGCTGTAAATATTTGTAAGCTGATCCGAGTCAATAGATATCCCTAGCTACTGCGTGACACTCAGTGAATGTAGAATAGAATGATTGTCAGGTTCTGTGTTTTATAGACCCTGTAGTCCTCAAACTCAACTCTGGACCTCCAAGTCAGTTCCACTGCATTTGTTTTTATTGTTCCCCTCTAATCAGGGACTGATTTTAGACCCGGAACACCAAGTGTGGTGCAATTAATTATCAGGTAGAACAGAACACCAGCAGGCTCCGGGACTTGTAGGGTAATAGTTGAACACCCCTGACCTATATGGTCTCAGCTGAGTGAGTCAGTCATGCCAAGTGAATGTAGAATGATTCTCATGTTCTGTGTTTTTTTTAGCCTACCCCATTCACAGTGTCAGTGTCCATCTTCTGTTTGATGACGATGTGTGGTCTGGAGGGAGGATAGGTATCTGTCGCTCCCGCCACATACTCCCTGAGCTCAGCCACAGCTAGTTGGTCAGTCATCTCCAGCTCGTCTTCACCAGGATACATGCTGAAGAGTAGCTCTATCTCAGCCAGATGAGATTCTGCCTGCTCTAGACGAGCCATAATGTTCTAAGACTCCTCCAGAAAGTACGTTTTAAAGCCTTGTTAAGACTCCTTGTTCAGAATTAGCCTATGAGGACATGTGGGCAGTGATTGTTATTTCAGCACCTGCGGATGTCAAAAAGATTGAAAGAACTTCAAGTTACACGTCACCAGCACCGGCAGTGTCATGTTCTCTTGATAAGGCGAGCCGGAACAGATTTCAGCATGCTTTTCATTGAAACGTTACAGGAGGACCCAAACTCATTGGCTGTTAGCCATCAGCATGCTAGTTGCAAATCGCCAAAAACTTTTAAATTAGCCTACTATCTATGGCTAGCTGGACAGAAAATCCGATTCTGTATGAGGGCATCAGTGATTCTTTGCACCACGTCAACATGACACACTACCAAATAGCGTTCATGAAAATCCCTGTGATTAGTTTACGATGCTAGCGTAGCGATTCTAACGACCCGGATACATTTACCTACTAGACCGGATGTACACCGGGCCGAATATACTGTAACTTATAGGGTGTGTTCGTAAATTCAATATGGAGTGCCAGAATCTACACAGAGTGTGCTCTGGGCGTTTGTAAATTCAGAGCGCACAACGGCAGTCAAACACCCAAGCTAACTGGATAAAGTTGGCTAGCTTGCTAGCTACTTCCACACACAAATGAGAGAACAGCTCACTCTGACCATTTTACTCGCCCTAGCAGAGCTGGTTAGGCTGTTTTCATCTTATCCAGAGCGTTGGTGAATGTAACTGTGCTGCTGGCAACAATTTAATTGCGCTTTTTTTTGGGGGGCCGATGTTTACTGACACCGACGATATTCAATTGGTGTTGCACGTTCGTAAATTCATCAGTTATTCTGCGCTCTGAATTCGGAGTAGATTGCCAGAGCGAATTTACGAACGCACCCTTAAAACAGTCGTCACAGATAGAACAATGAGACATATATTTCACTGGGATGTATAAATGTGAAGCATCCAATTGGCGTTTCCCCTCACTACCAAATATGGTGATGAGAGGCGGGCAGTGAGAGAAGATGGATGGAGATGGATTTTTGCCGACATTCTGCAAATGTTCTCATCGATGAAACATTTGTTCTCAATAGAGTTTTCTGTTCCCAAAACGAAATATTTTATGAACAGAGTGGACTCAGTTTTGTAGAATTTGCCCTTTTCAAACGTTTTTTAAAAATGCCGTTGTTTAGAAAATGCGAAAAGGCGAATTGAGTTATTGCACAAGCGCACTTTACAGAGTAGGCGTTCCTTAACGGGAATATGCAGATGATGCTAGAACGCACCAATAGGATCTCTCTAGCTCCTGCTTGGCTCTGCCCACTATGACTAATTTGTTCCCATTGGAAACGACAGGCTGTGGTCTATCTTGGTTTAGTTATTTAAAAAAATATTTCATCGTTCTAAAAAATAGTGTATGGCAATATGTATGTCCGATTGGATTAAAGCTGATTCGCCACTCTTTAAGGGCAGCTAAATTAGCAGCGACGCTCCTCTGCGTGTGAACTCTGTGGATTTGGAAACTAGAAGTGCTCCTGAGTAGAATGTATCCCCCGACAAAACGTACAGAAAATGTTGTACTGTGCAATAAATAAACATTGTTGATCATTTAGACGTGAAAGCCCACATAGTATCTCATAGAAATACTGTTAATTATTCTTTGTATGATAATTAGTAAAAAATATATCGATAATCTTACAAATTTCCCATAATGTTGTTTTCTCTAATTTACAAAATATACACAATGTTATATCTGTGGTATACAGGACGGGACTCTACAAATCCGTGACCCGGAAGTACTTAGTTATTCTTGCCTGCTTCATGGTTCTGACTAGAGGGAATACAGCTATGACCGGATGTTACTTTTTCGTAGTAGGTTAGGAGAATGTTCACAGAAGGTTTGGGTAATTCACGTGCAGGTTAGGCGAATTAGGTTAAGGTTAGGAAAAGGGTTCGAGTTAGGTAAAACACTCTCCTAACCTGTCACTTTCGGTCGTAGCTGTACTCCCTCTAGTCACAACCATGCTTCAAGTGGTACCAACGATTTATAACTAAACCAAGATAGACCACAGCCTGTCGTTTCCAATGGGAACAACTTAGTCCTAGTGGGCAGAGCCAAGCAGGAGCTAGCGAGATCCTATTGGTGCGTTCTAGCATCATCTACATATTTCCGTTAGGGAACGCCTACTCTGTGAAGTGCGCTTGTGCACTCCTGAACAACGCGATTTTAAAAAATTAAACTTTTGCAAAGGGTAAAGTCTACAAAACTTAATCCACTCTGTTCATAACAGATTTTAGTTTTGGGAACAGAAAGCTGTATTGAAATAAAATGTTTCATCGATGAGAAAATGTGCAGCATGTCGGCCTAAATCCATCTCGTTGCATCGTTCTCCCACTGCCCACCAGTGGACTTCCTCTTACTACCATATTTGGTAGTGAGTGGAAACACCGAGCGGATGCTTCACATTTATACATCCGGAAAAATATCTGTCTCATTGTTCTATCTACACCACCACAGCACTTTTTTTGTTCAAGTAAATGTGTCAACTGGCTTAAGCTGTTATTGTTTTAAAATATGGATAGCTATCATTTTTTGTAGTTATTACCGTTTGGTGTATTATTTTTCCTGAAGGTCGCTAGCTGTAGATAGGGACTCGGCAAAAACGATATGCATAGTTTGAAGTCTTACTCAAAGAAGGGAAAACGAAACTGCCAACTGTGATTCACAAATCACGCTCCTCTGCCGGGTAGGTTGATGACGGGTACCTATCTAGTCACATTGCTGGCTATGTTTATTTATTGTGTCATCTCTTTCTTGCAATTAGCCAAAAACATGAATCAAAACATTGTAGTGGATGCTTGACAGACGCCCAAGCCCATGGACGGTAATGGTAGCTACAGTTACAATGGCTATTCGCATTAACTAGCTACAGTTTTATAAGTAGGCTAGCTAAGTCTGTTCCTGTACTACAGTCCCCCCCCCCCCCCCCCCCCCCCCCCCCCCCCCAAGTCAGAAGTTGTATATTTACCCGAGTAACATGTCACTGCTAGGTACACTCCTCTCTGGCTAACCTGGAGTTTGTGATGACTCCTCATTCTGTCTAGGTCAGGTGTCTAAAGTCTTCCAGATAAGATGGTGAAGAGGAGGCAGAAAGGTCCTAGAGAGGACGAAGTGATTGACCTGACTGGTAGGGTATCTCTCTCTCACACACACACACACACACACACACACACACCAATACACAAATACAGGACAGATACAATGTAATTATTACCTACCATTAGCTAGTCTAACTGTGTCCCTCTCACTGCAGGTCCATCGTGCAGCCATATCCGTAAAGGTGTAGACCACAGCTTCCTGAAGAAGCCTGGGATAGACTACACCCGTAACAGCTGCCAAGACTGTAAGGATGAAGAGCCGGCTGCCGCTGTAGAGGATCCATCAGAGGAGATGAGAGAAACACCGATGATATGGATGTGCTTAAAATGCGGACACAGAGTAAGGGTCCATGGATACATTAGATTGTAGAGAGGCGTGTGCGTGCGCGTGAGAAATGTACTTGTACTAACAGTCTTTCTGGGTTGCCAGGGATGTGGGCGTACCTCTGAGGATCAGCATGCCATCAAGCACTATGAGAAGCCTCGGTCAGACCCTCACTGTCTGGTGCTCAGCCTGGATAACTGGAGCGTCTGGTGAGTGGATGGAACACTGTGTCTGCGACTCTGCTTCCCAAATGGGACCCTTTTCCCAACATAGTGCACCATGTATGGGCTCTGGTCCCAAAAAAAATAGTGCACTATGTAGGGAATAGGGTGTCATTTGGGACGGGCCCTGTTCCGCTATCAAATCAAATCAAATCAAATGTTATTTGTCACATACACGTGTTTAGCAGATGTCATAGCGGGTGTAGCGAAATGCTTGTGCTTCTAGCTCCGACAGTGCAGTAATATCTTACAATTTCAAATTGATATCTAACAATTTCAAACTGGGTCCAGGAGGTTTTTACTGACCATGTCCCGCGACCAGAAGAAAAGGGCCCAGAGTTTTTCTTGAGAAGGTTGCGTGGTCAGGGTAAACTCCAGACCCTCTATCACTCTCACTGAAGACTGCACATGTAGAAGAATGACAAATTGTACACAAGGATCAGTGTATGGTATTGAATAACAGCTTGGTGACAGGCCCCATAACTAGGCACAGGAGTTTTACCTGACTACATGAGCTGACCAGGCAAAACTCTGCGTCAAAGTTTATAACCATGATAATACAAAATTACTATTATTTATAATTTCATATTTTAAAGTGCGTTCACCACATTACGCTACACTGTACGCTAGTTGTTTTGTCAAATCGTCACATTATTTTGCGCCTCACCATTTTGCATGCCTGACCATTGTCTTGTGTGGTCTTGGCCTATAGGTGTTACATCTGTGACGACGATGTCCAGTACTCTAAAACAGGCCATCTGGCTCAGCTGGTGAACAACGTTAAGAAACAGGCCTTGTCTGAGCCCCGGAACCAAAGTCCACAGAGAAGTGAGTCCCATATCTAGACTACGTTCCTGTTGGGCTTTTAGTGTGCCTTATCTTTGATCATTTTTAATGTTGTCTCTGTTTGGAGCAGCCTTCTACTTTTGAATGATCAAATTAGATCAGTCAAATCAATTCTCACAGAATTCTACCGCAATACGACTGAGCAACATGATTAGATGAGCATCAGATTTGACTAGTATTGTATGGTAAATTCATTATTGTAACGATTATTACGTTGCGATTTGACTCCAGAGCATTCAACAGTGAAGCTGGAGGACAGCCTGATAGAAGAGCCACAGGAAACCAAGCCAGAAGTAAAAGAAGAGAAGGAGAACGCAGTGACACAACCGAAAGAGAACCAGAAGAAGAACGCCAAGAAAGAGAAAGAGAGCTGCAGTTTGACTAAAGGTCAGAAGGCAGGGGGAGGAGCCAGCAGCGGTGCAGTGTCAGTAAGAGGACTCAGTAACCTTGGAAACACCTGTTTCTTCAACTCTGTTGTTCAGGTAAGGAGCCTTGAAGGACTGTGTCCGGAATGGCACACTATTCCCTACATAGTGCACTACTTTTGACCAGAGCCCTATTGGGCCCCATATAGTGCACTACTTTTGACCCCTAATGGTCCTGGTCAAAAAATAGCACACTATGTAGGTATTTGGAAACCCTTTCATACACAGCCTTGGTCTGAATGTGACAGTTTAGCTTGTTACTATTGGTATTTATTGGTAGGCTTATTTCTGAATGATATGTGTAGAGTCATATACCATTGTTCTCCGTGTTTCTATTGCAGACCCTCTCTCAGACACAGATGTTGAGAGAGGTCATCAACAAGGTGACAGCTGAAGAGAAGACCAGTGTCACCATCACGCCTGGAGTCTCCTCAGACCTGGTAGGTTCCCTTTCTCTCCTGGTAGATCTCCTCACCTCTCTTCACCTGGAGTCTCCTCAGGCCTGGTAGGTTCCCTTTCTCTCCTGGTAGATCTCCTCACCTCTCTTCACCTGGAGTCTCCTCAGACCTGGTAGGTTCCCTTTCTCTCCTGGTAGATCTCCTCACCTCTCTTCACCTGTGAGTCTCCTCAGACCTGGTAGGTTCCCTTTCTCTCCTGGTAGATCTCCTCACCTCTCTTCACCTGGAGTCTCCTCAGACCTGGTAGGTTCCCTTTCTCTCCTGGTAGATCTCCTCACCTCTCTTCATCTGGAGTCTCCTCAGACCTGGTAGGTTCCCTTTCTCTCCTGGTAGATCTCCTCACCTCTCTTCACCTGGAGTCTCCTCAGACCTGGTAGGTTCCCTTTCTCTCATGGTAGATCTCACCTCTCTTCACCTGTGAGTCTCCTCAGACCTGGTAGGTTCCATTTCTCTCCTGGTAGATCTCCTCACCTCTCTTCACCTGGAGTCTCCTCAGACCTGGTAGGTTCCCTTTCTCTCCTGGTAGATCTCTTCACCTGGAGTCTCCTCAGACCTGGTAGGTTCCCTTTCTCTCCTGGTAGATCTCCTCACCTCTCTTCACCTGGAGTCTCCTCAGACCTGGTAGGTTCCCTTTCTCTCCTGGTAGATCTCCTCACCTCTCTTCACCTGTGAGTCTCCTCAGACCTGGTAGGTTCCCTTTCTCTCCTGGTAGATCTCCTCACCATACTACTCTGTACTTGTTGTGTACGTTTTTATGTGGATCCCAGGAAGAGTAGCTGCTGCATGTGCAGAGGAGGAGATTCAGTAGATCACACCGTAGCAAAACGTTTTCTCCTGACTGACCCCCAGCTAGGTCTGTCTTATACTTCCAACGGAATACCCTGTTCTGTTGTTGTTGATGATGCTGTTTCCTCCAGGAACCCATTCGGGTGCAGCTAGGTCCTCCGGGGTCTCTGACCATGGCGATGTGTCAGACTCTGAACGAAATCCAGGAGACTAAGAAAGGGGTGGTCACCCCGAGAGAACTCTTCAGTCAGGTCTGCAAAAAGTGAGTAGTGAGATTTACATATTAATATCGCTTCAGATTTCTGCCTTCAAGTTAAAGTTTCTGTTGAAATCAGCACTCTTACATCAGAAAGGTTTTCCCTCTCCCTCTTCTCTCCGTCTGATCTCCATCTCTCTCCTCTGTCTCCCTCTCCCCCCCCCCCTCCCTCCATTCTTTATTTCTCTCTCTCTCTCTCTCTCTCTCTCTCTCTCTCTCTCTCTCTCTCTCTCTCTCTCTCTCTCTCTCTCTCTCTCTCTCTCTCTCTCTCTCTCTCTCTCTCTCTCCTCCCCCCCCCCCCCCCCCCCTCCCCTCCCCTCCCCAGAGCGGTGAGGTTTAAAGGGTTTCAGCAGCAGGATAGCCAGGAGCTTCTCCGCTACCTGCTGGATGGGATGAGAGCTGAAGAGATGAAAGTAAGACTGTTTACCAGATCTCACTACTGCTACACTGGTAACCAATAGGCTACAGACACACAGGAGATCGAGTGAGGGGAAAAAAGTATTTGATCCCCTACTGATTTTTGTACATTTGCCCACTGACAAAGACATGATCAGTCTATAATTTTAATGGTAGGTTTATTTGAACAGTGAGAGTCAGAATAACAACAAAAGAATCCAGAAAAACGCATGTAAATTTTTTTATAAATTGATTTGCATTTTAATGAGGGAAATAAGTATTTGACCCCCTCTCAATCAGAAAGATGTCTGGCTCCCAGGTGTCTTTTATACAGGTAACGAGCTGAGATTAGGAGCACACTCTTAAAGGGAGTGCTCCTAATCTCAGCTTGTTACCTGTATAAAAGACACCTGTCCACAGAAGCAATCAATCAATCAGATTCCAAACTCTCCACCATGGCCAAGACCAAAGAGCTCTCCAAGGATGTCAGGGACAAGATTGTAGACCTACACAAGGCTGGAATGGGCTAAAAGACCATTGCCAAGGAGCTTGGTGAGAAGGTGACAACAGTTTGTGCGATTATTCGCAAATGGAAGAAACACAAATGTACTGTCAATCTCCCTCGGCCTGGGGCTCCATGCAAGATCTCACCTCGTGGAGTTGCAATGATCATGAGAACGGTGAGGAATCAGCCCAGAACTACACGGGAGGATCTTGTCAATGATCTCAAGGCAGCTGGGACCATAGTCACCAAGAAAACAATTGGTAACACACTACGCCGTGAAGGACTGAAATCCTGCAGCGCCCGCAAGGTCCCCTGCTCAAGAAAGCACATATACATGCCCGTCTGAAGTTTGCCAATGAACATCTGAATGATTCAGAGAACTGGGTGAAAGTGTTGTGGTCAGATGAGACCAAAATCGAGCTCTTTGGCATCAACTCAACTCGCCGTGTTTGGAGGAGGAGGAATGCTGCCTATGACCCCAAGAACACCATCCTCACCGTCAAACATGGAGGTGGAAACATTATGCTTTGGGGGTGTTTTTCTGCTAAGGGGACAGGACAAGTTCACTGCATCAAAGGGACGATGGACGGGGCCATGTACCGTCAAATCTTGGGTGAGAACCTCCTTCCCTCAGCCAGGGCATTGAAAATGGGTCGTGGATGGGTATTCCAGCATGACAATGACCCAAAACACATGGCCAAGGCGACAAAGGAGTGGCTCAATAAGAAGCACATTAAGTTCCTGGAGTGGCCTAGCCAGTCTCCAGACCTTAACCCCATAGAAAATCTGTGGAGGGAGCTGAAGGTTTGAGTTGCCAAACGTCAACCTCGAAACCTTAATGACTCGGAGAAGATCTGCAAAGAGGAGTGGAACAAAATCCCTCCTGAGATATGTGCAAACCTGGTGGCCAACTACAAGAAATGTCTGACCTCTGTGATTGCCAACAAGGGTTTTGCCACCAAGTACTAAGTCATGTTTTGCAGAGGGGTCAAATACTTATTTCCCTCATTAAAATGCAAATCAATTCATAACATTTTTGACATGCGTTTTTCTTGATTTTATTGTTGGCATTCTGTCTCTCACTGTTCAAATAAACCTACCATTTAAAATTATAGACTGATCATGTCTTTGTCAGTGGGCAAACGTACAAAATCAGCAGGGGATCAAATACTTTTTTACCCTCACTGTAACTGTTTTAGTGATCTTTAAAGATGTAATGATCTGTTTATAATTCAACATATTTAGTTCGAACATTGGGATGTAAATTTATTACAGTTATTTAGCTGAACAGGATGAATTTGTACCAAGCCTCACAAATTAGATTTCCCTTTCCTCTAAATGAAATCCTGTTTTGCTGTAGCATTATATACACGTCTCATCCTCTTTCTCCAGAGACTGAGCTCTGGAATATCGGAAGCACTGAAAAAACACGGAAGAGATGCTGAACAATCTAAGACTTTAGTCAAGGGTAAGGCTAGTGGTTCCGCCTCTGCGTTGCTTCCTGTTTGGGTTTTTTAGGCTGGGAATCTGAAAAGCACTTTGTGAAAACTGCTGATGTAAAAAGGGCTTTAAACCGTGCAATCGGAAAGTATTCAGACCCCCCCTTCACTTTTTCAAAATGTTACAGCCTTATTCAAAAATTGATTACATCGTTTTTTCCCCCTCATCAATCTACACACACTACCCAATAATGGCAAAGCAAAAAAAACGGTTTTTAGAGAAAACGGAAATATGATATTCAGTATTCAGACCCTTTACTCAGTACTTTGTTGAAGCATATTTGGCAGCGATTACAGCCTCGAGTCATCTTGGGTATGACCCTACAAGCTTGGCACACCTGTATTTGGGGAGTTTCTCCCATTCTTCTCTGCAGATCCTCTCAAGCTCTGTCAGGTTGGATGGGGAGCGTCGCTGCACAGCTATTTTCAGGTCTCTCCAGAGATATTCGATCGGGTTCAAGTCCGGGCTCTGGCTGGGCCACTCAAGGACATTGAGACTTTATCCCAAAGCCCCTCCTGCATTGTCTTGGCTGTGTGCTTAGAGTCGTTGTCCTTTTGGAAGGTGAACCTTCGCCCCAGTCTGAGGTCCTGAGCGCTCTGGAGCAGGTTTTCATCAAGGATCTCTGTACTTGGCGGCATTCATCTTTCCCTCGATCCTGACTAGTTTCCCAGTCCCTGCCGCTGAAAAACATCCCCACAGCATGATGCTGCCACCACCATGCTTCACCGTAGGGATGGTATTGGCCAGGTGATGATGAGCGGTGCCTGGTTTTCTCCAGATGTGACGCTTGGCATTCGGGTCAAAGAGTTCAATCTTGGTTTCATCAGACCAGAGAATCTTGTTTCTCATGGGTCTGAGAGTCCTTTAGGTGCCTTTTGGTAAACTCCAAGCGGGCTGTCATGTGCCTTTTACTGAGGAGTGGCTTCCGTCTGGCCACTCTACCATATAGGCCTGATTGTTGGAGTGCTGCAGAGTTGGTTGTCCTTCTGGAAGGTTCTCCCATCTCCACAGAGGAACTCTGGAGCTCTGTCAGAGTGACCATCGGGTTCTTGGTCACCTCCCTGACCAAGACCCTTGTCCCCTGATTCCTCAGTTTGGCCGGGCGGCCCGCTCTAGGAAGGGTCTTGGTGGTTCCAAACTTCTTCCATTTAAGAATGATGGAGGCCACTGTGTTCAGGGTGACCTTCAATGCTGCGGAAATGTGTCTCAACACAATCCTGTCTCAGAGCTCTACGGACAATTCCTTCAGACAGATAATTTCTCTTATAATTCACTGTATCACAATTCCAGTGGGTCAGAAGTTTACATACACTAAGTTGACTGTGCCTTCAAACAACTTGGAAAATTCCAGAAAATGATGTCATGGCTTTAGAAGCTTCTGATAGGCTAATTGACATAATTTGAGTCAATTGGAGGTGTACCTGTGGATGTATTTCAAGGCCTACCTTCAAACGCAGTGCCTCTTTGCTTGGCATCATGGGAAAATCAAAAGAAATCAGCCAAGACCTCAGAAAAAAATTTGTAAACCTCCACAAGTCTGGTTCATCCTTGGGAGCAATTTCCAAACGCCTGAAGATACCACGTTCATCTGTACAAACAATAGTACGCAAGTATAAACACCATGGGACCACGCAGCCGTCATACTGCTCAGGAAGGAGACGCGTTCTGTCTCCTAGAGATTAACGTACTTTGATGCGAAAAGTGCAAATCAATCCCAGAACAACAGTGAAGGACCTTGTGAAGATGCTGGAGGAAACAGGTACAAAAGTATCTATATCCACAGTAAAACGAGTCCTATATCGACATAACCTGAAAGGCCGCTCAGCAAGGAAGAAGCCACTGCTCCAAAACCGCCATAAAAAAGCCAGACTACGGTTTGCTACTGCACATGGGGACAAAGATCATACTTTTTGGAGAAATGTTCTCTGGTCTGATGAAACAAAAATAGAACTGTTTGGCCATAATGACCATCGTTATGTTTGGAGGAAAAAGGGGTAGGCTTGCAAGCCGAAGAACACCATCCCAACCGTGAAGCACGGGGGTGGCAGCATTATGCTGTGGGGGTGCTTTGCTGCAGGAGGGACTGGTGCACTTCACAAAATAGATGGCATCATGAGGACGGAAAATGATGTGGATATATTGAAGCAACATCTCAAGACATCAGTCAGGAAGTTAAAGCTTGGTCGAAAATGGGTCTTCCAAATGGACAATGAACCCAAGCATACTTCCAAAGTAAGGCTTAAGGACAACAAAGTCAAGGTATTGGAGTGGCCATCACAAAGCCCTGACCTCAATCCTATAGAAAATGTGTGGGCAGAACTGAAAAAGTGTGTGCGAGCAAGGAGGCCTACAAACCTGACTCAGTTACACCAGCTCTGTCAGGAGGAATGGGCCAAAATTCACCCAACTAATTGTGGGAAGCTTGTGGAAGGCTACCGAATCGTTTGACCCAAGTTAAATAATTTAAAGGCAATGCTACCAAATACTAATTGAGTGTATGTAAACTTCTGACCCACTGGGAATGTGATGAAAGAAATAAAAGCTGAAATAAATCATTCTCTCAACTGTTATTCTGACATTTCACATTCTTAAAATAAAGTGGTGATCCTAACTGACCTAAGACAGGGAATTTTTACTAGGATTAAATGTCAGGAATTGTGAAAAACTGAGTTTAAATGTATTTGGCAAAGGTATACGTAAACTTCCGACTTCAACTGTAAATAAGGTATTTCAGTTTTTTTATTTTTAATAAATTTGCAAACATTTTCTAAACCTTTTTTTGCTTTGTCATTATGGGGTATTGTGTGTAGTTTGAGGATTATTTAAAAAAAAATCCATTATAGAATAAGGCTGTAACGTAACAAAATGTGGAAAAAGTCAAGGGGTCTGAATACTTTCCGAATGCACTGTAAATACATTTTGATTGATTTTAGATTGATATTCCACGAATTTGGACAACTTGCGATACTATAGGATATTACATTCTGTGTCGGTATCTCTCCCAGGCTTTCCTAGTCCAGTACGTCCCTTGGGTCCATCCTTCGGTATCCATGTTGTGGTTTGTCTGTTTCAGAGTATGAGAAGAAGGGAGCTCCTAGTAACTTTGTTGACCAGGTGTTTGGTGGGGAGATGACCAGCACGGTCATGTGTCAGCAATGCAAGACGGTACGTACAGAAACCTAAGAGACAGAAAACGGAACAGATCAAAATCCACTTAGCTTGAGTTTCTAACCTGTTACACCAACTGTGTCAGAGCAAGAAGCCAAGAGCTGAACGATACTAAAGGTCATCCATCCCCTGTGAACACCTTTTGACCCCTAACAACAACAACAACAACAACAACAACAACACATCCATATGTTGCATGTCTGTTGTTTATTTTGTAGGTGTCTTTGGTCAAGGAGATGTTTCTGGATCTGTCTCTTCCTGTCTCAGACCAGGTAATGATGATAGGTTTGTCTTTTTGTACGCGTCTTTTTGTATGACATCATGAAAACAACATGTGCACTGGCTGTGTATGACATCATCAAAACGAGCACTGGCTGCGTATGGCATGAAAACGTGTGCGCTGGCTGTGTATGACATCATGAAAACGTGCACTGGCTGTGTATGACATCATGAAAACGTGCACTGGCTGTGTATGACATCATGAAAACGTGCGCTGGCTGCATATGAAAACAACATGTACACTAGCTGTGTATGACATCATCAAAACATGCTGTCATTCCATGATGGATGAGGACATTTCCTTGATGTTTTACCAGCCGTTTATCTTCTGGGTATAGCCTAGCTGTTTATGGTTCATGTTATGCCATGCTATGCTATGCTATGTTATGCTATGTTATGCTATGTTATGCTATGCTATGTTATGCCATGCTATGCTATGCTATGTTATGCTATGCTATGCCATGCTATGCTATGTTATGCTATGTTATGCTATGCTATGTTATGCCATGCTATGCTATGCCATGTTATGCTATGGCATGTTACCGTTATGCTATACTGCTTTAACGTCATGGTTGCTGCTGTCTCTCAGGCCTACAGGAAGAAGAGTCAGAAGAACGGAACAGGGAACCAGAAGGCTAGCAGTAAGGTGAAATATAATAACGGAGACAGCCCTAGCCCTGTCTCCATGACCAACGGTGACAGTGATGACCTTCCTACTGGCGTGGGCAGCAAGTACCAGCAGAAGAAGCAGAAGAAGCAGGCCAAGAAACAGGCCAAGGTACAGTTAGGAACATTCTGGTACCCTGTTCTCAATAAACTTGTCATTTTTATTTTATGATATAGTGCACCACTTTTGAGCAGAGCTCAGTGAATAGTGCACTATAAAGTTTCAAGTTTTATTAGTCGTATGTACAGGATACACATGGTATACTCTGTCCAACGAAATGCTTACAGGCACGTTCCTTCTGGACAACGCAACAACAATAAGAAATACTACCATTATAAGAATAGGAACATAAAGTAAATGACTCAGAATAGAACAAACATTTTAGTATCGTACAGGAAGGCCCAGTTTATAGTCCAATATTTACACGTGTATCAGGGAAGGGGGGATTGAGGGGAAAGTATTTAAATAGTTCAGTATTAGCAATAATAATAATAAGAGTCTGGTAGCAGCAGTTGTGATGTGTGGGTGTGTAGCATGTGTGTGTATGTCTGTGTTGGTGTGTACGTGAGTGTGTATGGGTGTGTACGTGAGTGTGTATGTCTGTGTTGGTGTGTGTTGGTGTGTGTGTGTGTGTGTGTATAGGTGTGTGTTGGTGTGAGTGTGTATGGGTGTGTGTGGTGTGTACGTGAGTGAGTCCATGTGTGCTAAAGTACAGAGAGAATGGGCCATCTGGTCAAACGTAGTGCACTATATAGGGAATAGGGTGCCATTTGGGTAGCATACATTGTCAATGCAGTATTAAAGTAGAAGCAATAGAAGTATTAAAGCAGCAGTAGTAGTATTAAAGCAGAAGTAATTTAGCTGTGTGGAAGCAGTAGAAATATGAAAGCAGTTGCAGTATTAAAGCAGTAGCTGTATTAAAGCAGTAAAAGTGGGGTAGCTGTATTAAAGCAGTAAAAGTGGGGTAGCAGTATTAAAGCAGTAGCTGTATTAAAGCAGTAGCAGTGTGGTAGCTGTATTAAAGCAGTAGCTGTATTAAAGCAGTAGCAGTATGGTAGCTGTTTTAAAGCAGTAGCTGTATTAAAGCAGTAAAAGTGGGGTAGCTGTATTAAAGCAGTAGCTGTATTAAAGCAGTAGCTGTATTAAAGCAGTAGCTGTTTTAAAGCAGTAGCTGTATTAAAGCAGTAAAAGTGGGGTAGCTGTATTAAAGCAGTAGCTGTATTAAAGCAGTAGCATTATTAAAGCAGTAGCAGTGTTAAAGCAGTAGCTGTATTAAAGCAGTAGCAGTGTGGTAGCTGTATTAAAGCATTAGCTGTATTAAAGCAGTAGCAGTATGGTAGCTGTATTAAAGCAGTAGCTGTATTAAAGCAGTAGCAGTATGGTAGCTGTATTAAAGCAGTAGCTGTATTAACGCAGTAGATGTATTAAAGCAGTAGCAGTGTGGTAGCTGTATTAAAGCAGTAGCTGTATTAAAGCAGTAGGAGTGTGGTAGCAGTATTAAAGCAGTAGCTGTATTAAAGCAGTAGAGGTGTGGTAGCAGTATTAAAGCAGTAGCTGTATTAAAGCAGTAGCAGTGTGGTAGCTGTATTAAAGCAGTAGCTGTATTAAAGCAGTAGCAGTATGGTAGCTGTTTTAAAGCAGTAGCTGTATTAAAGCAGTAAAAGTGGGGTAGCTGTATTAAAGCAGTAGCTGTATTAAAGCAGTAGCATTATTAAAGCAGTAGCAGTGTTAAAGCAGTAGCTGTATTAAAGCAGTAGCAGTGTGGTAGCTGTATTAAAGCATTAGCTGTATTAAAGCAGTAGCAGTATGGTAGCTGTATTAAAGCAGTAGCTGTATTAAAGCAGTAGCAGTATGGTAGCTGTATTAAAGCATTAGCTGTATTAAAGCAGTAGCAGTATGGTAGCTGTATTAAAGCAGTAGCTGTATTAACGCAGTAAAAGTGGGGTAGCTGTATTAAAGCAGTAGCTGTATTAAAGCAGTAGCAGTATTAAAGCAGTAGCAGTGTGGTAGCTGTATTAAAGCAGTAGCTGTATTAAAGCAGTAGCAGTGTGGTAGCTGTATTAAAGCATTAGCTGTATTAAAGCAATAGAAGTGTGGAAGCTGTATTAAAGCAGTAGCAGTATTAAAGCAGTAGCTGTATTAAAGCAGTAAAAGTGTGGTAGCAGTATTAAAGCAGTAGCTGTATTAAAGCAGTAGAAGTGTGGTAGCTGTATTAAAGCAGTAGCTGTATTAACGCAGTAGATGTATTAAAGCAGTAGCAGTGTGGTAGCTGTATTAAAGCAGTAGCTGTATTAAAGCAGTAGGAGTGTGGTAGCAGTATTAAAGCAGTAGCTGTATTAAAGCAGTAGAGGTGTGGTAGCAGTATTAAAGCAGTAGATGTATTTAAGCAGTAGCTGCGTTAAAGCAGTAGCAGTGTGGTAGCTGTATTAAAGCAGTAGAAGTGTGGTAGCAGTATAAAAGCAGTAGCTGTATTAAAGCAGTAGCAGTGTGGTAGCTGTATTAAAGCAGTAGCAGTATTAAAGCAGTAGCAGTGTGGTAGCTGTATTAAAGCAGTAGCAATGTGGTAGCTGTATTAAAGCAGTAGCAGTATTAAAGCAGTAGCAGTGTGTAAAATGTAAATGTAAATGTAGCAGTATTAAAGCAGTAGCAGTATTAAAGCATTAGAAGTGTGGTAGCAGTATTAAAGCAGTAGCAGTGTGGTAGCTGTATTAAAGCAGTAGCAGTGAGGTAGCAGTATTAAAGCAGTATATGTATTAAAGCAGTAGCAGAGAGGTAGCAATATTAAAGCAGTAGCTGTATTAAAGCAGTAGCAGTATTAAAGCAGTAGCTGTATTAAAGCAGTAGCAGTGTGGTAGCTGTATTAAAGCAGTAGCAGTGAGGTAGCAGTATTAAAGCAGTAGCTGTATTAAAGCAGTAAAAGTGGGGTAGCAGTAGCTGTATTAAAGCAGTAGCAGTGTGGTAGCTGTATTAAAGCAGTAGCTGTATTAAAGCAGTAGCAGTATGGTAGCTGTATTAAAGCAGTAGCTGTATTAAAGCAGTAGCAGTATGGTAGCAGTTTTAAAGCAGTAGCTGTATTAAAGCAGTAAAAGTGGGGTAGCTGTATTAAAGCAGTAGCTGTATTAAAGCAGTAGCATTATTAAAGCAGTAGCAGTATTAAAGCAGTAGCTGTATTAAAGCAGTAGCAGTGAGGTAGCAGTGTTAAAGCAGTAGCTGTATTAAAGCAGTAGCAGTGTGGTAGCTGTATTAAAGCAGTAGCAGTATGGTAGCTGTATTAAAGCATTAGCTGTATTAAAGCAGTAGCAGTATGGTAGCTGTATTAAAGCAGTAGCTGTATTAAAGCAGTAAAAGTGGGGTAGCTGTATTAAAGCAGTAGCTGTATTAAAGCAGTAGCAGTATTAAAGCAGTAGCAGTGTGGTAGCAGTATTAAAGCAGTAGCAGTGTGGTAGCTGTATTAAAGCAGTAGCTGTATTAAAGCAGTAGCAGTGTGGTAGCTGTATTAAAGCAGTAGCTGTATTAAAGCAGTAGCAGTATGGTAGCTGTATTAAAGCATTAGCTGTATTAAAGCAATAGAAGTGTGGAAGCTGTATTAAAGCAGTAGCAGTATTAAAGCAGTAGCTGTATTAAAGCAGTAAAAGTGTGGTAGCAGTATTAAAGCAGTAAAAGTGTGGTAGCTGTATTAAAGCAGTAGCTGTATTAAAGCAGTAGAAGTGTGGTAGCTGTATTAAAGCAGTAGCTGTATTAACGCAGTAGATGTATTAAAGCAGTAGCAGTGTGGTAGCTGTATTAAAGCAGTAGCTGTATTAAAGCAGTAGGAGTGTGGTAGCAGTATTAAAGCAGTAGCTGTATTAAAGCAGTAGCAGTGTGTTAGCTGTATTAAAGCAGTAGAAGTGTGGTAGCAGTATAAAAGCAGTAGCTGTATTAGAGCAGTAGCAGTGTGGTAGCTGTATTAAAGCAGTAGCAGTATTAAAGCAGTAGCAGTGTGGTAGCTGTATTAAAGCAGTAGCAATGTGGTAGCTGTATTAAAGCAGTAGCAGTATTAAAGCAGTAGCAGTGTGGTAGCAGTATTAAAGCAGTAGCAGTATTAAAGCATTAGAAGTGTGGTAGCAGTATTAAAGCAGTAGCAGTGTGGTAGCTGTATTAAAGCAGTAGCAGTGAGGTAGCAGTATTAAAGCAGTATATGTATTAAAGCAGTAGCAGAGAGGTAGCAATATTAAAGCAGTAGCTGTATTAAAGCAGTAGCAGTATTAAATCAGTAGCTGTATTAAAGCAGTAGCAGTGTGGTAGCTGTATTAAAGCAGTAGCAGTGAGGTAGCAGTATTAAAGCAGTAGCTGTATTAAAGCAGTAGCTGTATTAAAGCAGTAGCAATGTGGTAGCTGTATTAAAGCAGTAGCAGTGAGGTAGCAGTATTAAAGCAGTAGCAGTATTAAGGCAGTAGCAGTGTGGTATCAGTATTAAAGCAGTATATGTATTAAAGCAGTAGCAGAGAGGTAGCAATATTAAAGCAGTAGCTGTATTAAAGCAGTAGCAGTGTGGTAGCAGTATTAAAGCAGTAGCTGTATTAAAGCAGTAGCAGTGTGGTAGCTGTATTAAAGCAGTAGCAGTGAGGTAGCAGTATTAAATCAGTATATGTATTAAAGCAGTAGCAGAGAGGTAGCAATATTAAAGCAGTAGCTGTATTAAAGCAGTAGCAGTGTGGTAGCAGTATTAAAGCAGTAGCTGTATTAAAGCAGTAGGTGTATTAAAGCAGTAGCAGTGTGGTAGCTGTATTAAAGCAGTAGAAGTGTGGTAGCTGTATTAAAGCAGTAGCAGTATTAAAGCAGTAGCTGTATTAAAGGAGTAGAAGTGTGGTAGCAGTATTAAAGCAGTAGCAGTGTGGTAGCTGTATTAAAGCAGTAGCAGTGAGGTAGCAGTATATGTATTAAAGCAGTAGAAGAGAGGTAGCAATATTAAAGCAGTAGCTGTATTAAAGCAGTAGCAGTGTGGTAGCAGTATTAAAGCAGTAGCTGTATTAAAGCAGTAGCAGTGTGGTAGCTGTATTAAAGCAGTAGTAGTGAGGTAGCAGTATTAAAGAAGTAGCTGTATTAAAGCAGTAGCAGTGAGGTAGCAATATTAAAGCAGTAGCTGTATTAAAGCAGTAGCAGGGTAGTAGCTGTATTAAAGCAGTAGCAGTGTGGTAGCTGTATTAAAGCAGTAGCAGTGTGGTAGCTGTATTAAAGCAGTAGCAGTGTGGTAGCAGTATTAAAGCAGTAGCAGTGTGGTAGCTGTATTAAAGCAGTAGCTGTATTAAAGCAGTAGTAGTGGGGTAGCTGTATTAAAGCAGTAGCAGTGTGGTAGCAGTATTAAAGCAGTAGCAGTGTGGTAGCTGTATTAAAGCAGTAGCTGTACTAAAGCAGTAGTAGTGGGGTACCTGTATTAAAGCAGTATCTGGTTTAAAGCAGTAGCAGTGTGGTAGCTGTATTAAAGCAGTAGCAGTGAGGTAGCAGTGTTAAAGCAGTAGCTGTATTAAAGCAGTAGAAGTGTGGTAGCAGTATTAAAGCAGTAGATGCATTAAAGCAGTAGAAGTGTGGTAGCAGTATTAAAGCAGTAGCAGTGTGGTAGCTGTATTAAAGCAGTAGCAGTGAGGTAGCAGTATATGTATTAAAGCAGTAGAAGAGAGGTAGCAATATTAAAGCAGTAGCTGTATTAAAGCAGTAGCAGTGTGGTAGCAGTATTAAAGCAGTAGCTGTATTAAAGCAGTAGCAGTGTGGTAGCTGTATTAAAGCAGTAGCAGTATTAAAGCAGTAGCTGTATTAAAGCAGTAGCAGTGAGGTAGCAATATTAAAGCAGTAGCTGTATTAAAGCAGTAGCAGGGTAGTAGCTGTATTAAAGCAGTAGCAGTGTGGTAGCTGTATTAAAGCAGTAGCAGTGTGGTAGCTGTATTAAAGCAGTAGCAGTGTGGTAGCTGTATTAAAGCAGTAGCTGTATTAAAGCAGTAGTAGTGGGGTAGCTGTATTAAAGCAGTAGCAGTGTGGTAGCAGTAGCAGTGTGGTAGCTGTATTAAAGCAGGAGCTGTACTAAAGCAGTAGTAGTGGGGTACCTGTATTAAAGCAGTATCTGGTTTAAAGCAGTAGCAGTGTGGTAGCTGTATTAAAGCAGTAGCAGTGAGGTAGCAGTGTTAAAGCAGTAGCTGTATTAAAGCAGTAGAAGTGTGGTAGCAGTATTAAAGCAGTAGATGCATTAAAGCAGTAGAAGTATGGTAGCTGTATTAAAGCAGTAGCTGTATTAAAGCAGTAGCAGTGAGGTAGCAGTGTTAAAGCAGTAGCTGTATTAAAGCAGTAGCAGTGAGGTAGCAGTGTTAAAGCAGTAGCTGTATTAAAGCAGTAGCAGTGAGGTAGCAGTGTTAAAGCAGTAGATGTATTAAAGCAGTAGAAGTGAGGTAGCAGTGTTAAAGCAGTAGCTGTGTTAAAGCAGTAGCAGTGAGGTAGCAGTGTTAAAGCAGTAGCTGTATTAAAGCAGTGTGGACAGCCTTTTCTTTCTGTATTAACTTTGAGCATGTTTACCACACTCTAATGTCTGTGTCCTGTCTGTGTCCACAGAACCAGAGACGTCAGCAGACGCTAGTCACCTTGGACAGCCTCACACCTTCGGAGAACACCGCGGAGAGCCCAGCCCTAGCAGAAGAGGGGGAGGAAGGGAAGGATGCAGAGGGAGTAGAGGAGGAGTCTCTGGGTGAGAACCAATCATCAGAGGCCGAGAGGTCCGAGGCTGCTCCCTCAGAGCAGGTCCAAGAGAAACCTCAGGCGGCTGGGCACAGAGAGAAAGAGGAGGAGGAGGATTGTGAACCAGTGGCTATATGGTCTGTGTCCAACAACCACTCCACTGTGATGTCAGAAGAGCAGAGTCCCCAGTCCACTGAGGGGGTCGTAAAAGGAGACGGACACGAGGCTGAACAGAGAGGAGAGGAGGAGGAGGAGGATGATGATGGTGACGCAGCCAAACCGTCTGGAGATGAAGAGGAGGAAGAGACCAAAGTGACAGACAAGCTGGGTGAACTATCTCTGAACGAAGCTTTCCTAGCCTCTGAGGACACAGACCTGGAGCTGGGGGGTAGAGACGGAGACACGTCTGCTGAGACAGGTAATGCTGCGTTTTGACCAGGGCTCTTCTTCTGACCCCTAAGTTTTCTTTGTCACCTTTTGCTTCTTTGCAGAGCGAAAGACGTTTAGGGACCGGGAAGAAAATGCAATAACATAAAAAAAAAAAAAAAATGGAAAGATTTTCTTTGCAACATTCCCGAATGACATCAGTTTGACCGGTTGTAAGGAAATAGAAAGCTGTGGAAAACGACCCAACGTGTTTCTAATAAGATTTCAGTTTGGCTTGGATGCATATTTTATGTGGTTGAAATACTATCAGCTTTTTCTTTTTTTACTGCAAGAAATGCTTCATTCTGCAGGAGGTAATATTAAGGCTATGTGAGAGGTTATAGACCTACAGTAAATGTCCAGATTTCATTTTCCATTCAACCCATCTGAACGGTAGGCTACAGTTCCCTTGACGTGCCATAGGCCTATTTGAAGTCCCCGTCTTGTGACTGTCTAATTTGTATAGAGTCTCTCACAATTGTCACACGTAACACAGCAGACACTGCTACCATCCTCTTTTACCACTTCACCAAATCTTTCCCAAACATGACTTTAATGACCCTCCCTTCTCTTTATCTTCAACTCTCCATTTCACAGCTTTTCTCTTATTGAATTAAAGTCCCATATTGTCCTTTTTGCCTCCGTGGATGAACTTGAACTTTTTCTGCCCGTTCCCAAAAGCATTTGATGATTGGTGTGTAGGGTATTTGGAGCACGGACAGTCAGGTACCAGAGTTGCCTATACAGTGACATTAGGAAAGTATTCAGACCCCACAGGCTTTTTCCACATTTTGTTACGTTACAACCTTGTTCTAAAATGGATTAGAACTGAAATGTTTTTTTCACACAATACCCCATAATGATGAAGCAAAAACAGGTTTTTAGAAATGTTTGCAAATATTTTTTATTTTTTTTATTTTACTGAAATATCACATTTACATAAGTATTCAGACCCTTTACTCAGTACTTTGTTGAAGCACCTTTGGCAACCTTGAGTCTTCTTGGGTATGACGCTACAAGCTTGGCACACCTGTATTTGGAGAGTTTCTCCCATTCTTCTTTGGAGATCCTCTCAAGCGCTGTCAGGTTGGATGGGGAGTGTTACTGCACAGCTATTTTCAGGTCTCTACAGAGATGTTTGATCGGGTTCAAGTCTGAGCTCTGGCTGGGCCACTCAAGGACATTCAGAGACTTTTCCCGAAGCCACTCCTGTTTTGTCTTGGCTGTGTGCTTAGGATCGTTGTCCTGTTGGAAGGTGAACCTTCCCCCCCAGTCTGAGGTCCTGAGCGCTCTGGAGCAGGTTTTCATCAAGGATCTCTCTGTACTTTGCTCCGTTCATCTTTCCCTCGATCCTGACTAGTCTCCCTGCCGCTGAAAAACATCCCCACAGCATGATGCTGCCACCACCGTGCTTCACCGTAGAGATGGTGCCAGGTTTCCTCCAGATGTAACGCTTGGCATTCAGGCCAAAGAGTTCAATCTTGGTTTCATCAGACCAGAGAATCTTGTTTCTCATAGTCTGAGAGTCCTTTAGGTGCCTTTTGGCAAACTCCAAGCGGGCTGTCGTGCCTTTTACTGAGGAGTGGCTTCCGTCTGGCCACTCTACCATAAAGGCCTGATTGGTGGAGTGCTGCAGAGATGGTTGTCCTTCTGGAAGGTTCTCCCATCTCCACAGAGAAACTGTGGAGCTCTGTCAGAGTGACCATTGGATTCTTGGTCACCTCCCTGACCAAGGCCCTTCTCCCCCGATTGCTCAGTTTGGCCGGGCGGCCAGCTCTAGGAAGAGTCTTGGTGATTCCAAACTAAGAATGATGGAGGCCACTGTGTTCTTGGGGACCTTCAATGCTGCAAAAATGTTTTGGTACCCTTCCCCAGATCTGTGCCTCGACACAATCCTGTCTCGGAGCTCTACAGACATCTATCGACCTCATGGCTTGGTTTTTGCGCTGACATGCACTGTCAACTGTGGAACCTTATATAGACAGGTGTGTGCCTTTCCAAATCATGTCCAATCAATTGAATTTACCACAGATGGACTTCAATCAAGTTGTAGAAACATCTCAAGGATGATTAATGGAAACAGGATGCACCTGAGCTCAATTTCGAGTCTCATAGCAAAGGGTCTGAATACTTATGTACATAAAGTCCATTTTGCCACCATGCTTTTTATTTGTAATAAATTTGCACACAAAAAAAAACTGTTTTTCACTTCATCATTATGGGGTATAGTGTGTTGATTGATGTGGATTTTTATTTATTTAATCCATTTTATAATAAGACTGCAACATAATGAAATGTGGAAAAGGGAAGGAGTCTGAATACTTTCCAAATGCACTGTAGATATAAATGGCAAAAAAATGATACATTTATGGATTTTTTAAGGTATCGTTTTCTCTCTATTCATTCTGCCAGCAACCCGCACTTCAGCAACGCTATTTAATGACCCTTAACCAACCCGCCCTTCAGCCACGCTATTTAATGACCCTTAACCAACCCGCCCTGCGGATATAACCACTAGTATGAATGTCAATTTCATATAGTCCTGTTTGTATCGTGTTGTTTAAAGTTACTAAACATTTATATTTTGTTAATGTTTGTTTAAAAATGTAATTCCTAAAAATAGAAATGGAGACTGAGCTGGAGGGGAAGGAGTACACAGTCTCTCACCTGGACCCTGAGCTGGCCTTTCACACGCTGGCCACCAGGGCGGCGCCAGAGAAGCAGGAGTGCTCTGTGGAGTCCTGTCTGTACCGGTTCACAGAGGTAGAGAACCTCACTCAGAACAACTCTCTTCTCTGTGTCACCTGCACCAAGAGACAGACCAAAAACAAGGCTGCAGAAGGTACGTTTTAGAAATATTCTGTCCCATGTTTTTCAACATATGTTTTTTTTTCTCTCATTGAATTGATCTTTTAAACTAATGAATATGAATGGTCGTTCTGTTTGGTCCTGCTCCAGACTTGATGTGTGTGTATACACTATGGTTTAGGTCTATGGATTTCCATGGTGTGTGTGTATACACTATGGTTTAGGTCTATGGATTTCCACGGTGTGTGTGTATACACTATGGTTTCGGTCTATGGATTTCCACGGTGTGTGTGTATACACTATGGTTTAGGTCTATGGATTTCCACGGTGTGTGTGTATACACTATGGTTTCGGTCTATGGATTTCCATGGTGTGTGTGTGTGTGTTAGGGTTGGGCGATATTACGATAGCATCGACTAGCGATGGTGACGACATTGTGATGTGACAGACGATGGTTTAGCCTATTTGAAGTTGACTGGCGCCCCACAGTAAAGAATGGAGTCTCGCAGCACACAGCAGGACAGTATGCAGCAGGACGGTACGCAGCAGGACAGTACGCAGCAGGACAGTATGCAGCAGGACGGTACGCAGCAGGACAGTATGCAGCAGGGCAGCACACAGCAGGACAGTACGCAGCAGGACAGTAGGACAGTACGCAGCAGGACAGTACGCAGCAGGACAGTAGGACAGTAGGACAGTACGCAGCAGGGCAGCACACAGCAGGACAGTAGGACAGCAGGACAGTACGCAGCAGGACAGTAGGACAGCAGGACAGTAGGACAGTACGCAGCAGGGCAGCACACAGCAGGACAGTAGGACAGTAGGACAGCACGCAGCAGGACAGTACGCAGCAGGACAGTAGGACAGCAGGACAGTACGCAGCAGGACAGCAGGACAGTAGGACAGTACGCAGCAGGACAGTAGGACAGTAGGACAGCACGCAGCAGGACAGTACGCAGCAGGACAGTAGGACAGCAGGACAGTACGCAGCAGGACAGTAGGACAGCAGGACAGTAGGACAGTACGCAGCAGGGCAGCACACAGCAGGACAGTAGGACAGTAGGACAGTAGGACAGCACGCAGCAGGACAGTACGCAGCAGGACAGTAGGACAGCAGGACAGTACGCAGCAGGACAGTAGGACAGCAGGACAGTAGGACAGTACGCAGCAGGACAGTAGGACAGTAGGACAGCACGCAGCAGGACAGTACGCAGCAGGACAGTAGGACAGCAGGACAGTACGCAGCAGGACAGTAGGACAGCAGGACAGTAGGACAGTACGCAGCAGGACAGTAGGACAGCAGGCAGCAGGGCAGCACACAGCAGGACAGTAGGACAGCAGGACAGTACGCAGCAGGACAGTAGGACAGCAGGACAGTACGCAGCAGGACAGCAGGACAGTAGGACAGCAGGACAGTAGGACAGTAGGACAGTACACAGTAGGACAGCACGCAGCAGGGCAGCACACAGCAGGACAGTAGGACAGCAGGACAGTACGCAGCAGGACAGTAGGACAGTAGGACAGTACGCAGCAGGACAGTAGGACAGCAGGACAGTAGGACAGTACGCAGCAGGACAGTAGGACAGTAGGACAGTACGCAGCAGGACAGCACACAAGTGACATTCTGAGTAATTAGCCTAAACCTACATGCTATAGCCTATTTCAATAAACAGAGGGAGATAGTAATAGAGAGAGGGAGATAGTAATAGAGAGAGGGAGATGGTAATAGAGAGAGGGAGATGGTAATAGAGAGAGGGAGATGGTAATAGAGAGATGGTAATAGAGAGAGGGAGATGGTAATAGAGAGAGGGAGATGGTAATAGAGAGAGGGAGATAGTAATAGAGAGAGGGAGATGGTAATAGAGAGAGGGAGATGGTAATAGAGAGAGGGAGATGGTAATAGAGAGAGGGAGATGGTAATAGAGAGAGGGAGATGGTAATAGAGAGAGGGAGATAGTAATAGAGAGAGGGAGATGGTAATAGAGAGATGGTAATAGAGAGAGGGAGATGGTAATAGAGAGAGGGAGATAGTAATAGAGAGAGGGAGATGGTAATAGAGAGAGGGAGATGGTAATAGAGAGAGGGAGATGGTAATAGAGAGAGGGAGATGGTAATAGAGAGAGGGAGATGGTAATAGAGAGAGGGAGATGGTAATAGAGAGAGGGAGATGGTAATAGAGAGAGGGAGATGGTAATAGAGAGAGGGAGATGGTAATAGAGAGAGGGAGATGGTAATAGAGAGAGGGAGATAGGGAGATAGAGAGAGGGAGATGGTAATAGAGAGAGGGAGATGGTAATAGAGAGAGGGAGATGGTAATAGAGAGAGGGAGATGGTAATAGAGAGAGGGAGATGGTAATAGAGAGAGGGAGATGGTAATAGAGAGAGGGAGATGGTAATAGAGAGAGGGAGATGGTAATAGAGAGAGGGAGATAGTAATAGAGAGAGGGAGATGGTAATAGAGAGAGGGAGATGGTAATAGGGAGAGGGAGATGGTAATAGGGAGAGGGAGATGGTAATAGGGAGAGGGAGATGGTAATAGAGAGAGGGAGATGGTAATAGAGAGAGGGAGATGGTAATAGAGAGAGGGAGATGGTAATAGAGAGAGGGAGATAGAGATAGAGAGAGGGAGATAGAGATAGAGAGAGGGAGATGGTAATAGAGAGAGGGAGATGGTAATAGAGAGAGGGAGATGGTAATAGAGAGAGGGAGATGGTAATAGAGAGAGGGAGATGGTAATAGAGAGAGGGAGATGGTAATAGAGAGAGGGAGATGGTAATAGAGAGAGGGAGATGGTAATAGAGAGAGGGAGATGGTAATAGAGAGAGGGAGATGGTAATAGAGAGAGGGAGATGGTAATAGAGAGAGGGAGATGGTAATAGAGAGAGGGAGATGGTAATAGAGAGAGGGAGATAGGGAGATAGAGAGAGGGAGATGGTAATAGAGAGAGGGAGATGGTAATAGAGAGAGGGAGATGGTAATAGAGAGAGGGAGATGGTAATAGAGAGAGGGAGATGGTAATAGAGAGAGGGAGATGGTAATAGAGAGAGGGAGATGGTAATAGAGAGAGGGAGATGGTAATAGAGAGAGGGAGATGGTAATAGAGAGAGGGAGATAGTAATAGAGAGAGGGAGATGGTAATAGAGAGAGGGAGATGGTAATAGGGAGAGGGAGATGGTAATAGAGAGAGGGAGATGGTAATAGAGAGAGGGAGATGGTAATAGAGAGAGGGAGATGGTAATAGAGAGAGGGAGATGGTAATAGAGAGAGGGAGATAGAGATAGAGAGAGGGAGATGGTAATAGAGAGAGGGAGATGGTAATAGAGAGAGGGAGATGGTAATAGAGAGAGGGAGATGGTAATAGAGAGAGGGAGATGGTAATAGAGAGAGGGAGATGGTAATAGAGAGAGGGAGATGGTAATAGAGAGAGGGAGATGGTAATAGAGAGAGGGAGATGGTAATAGAGAGAGGGAGATGGTAATAGAGAGAGGGAGATGGTAATAGAGAGAGGGAGATGGTAATAGAGAGAGGGAGATAGGGAGATAGAGAGAGGGAGATGGTAATAGAGAGAGGGAGATGGTAATAGAGAGAGGGAGATGGTAATAGAGAGAGGGAGATGGTAATAGAGAGAGGGAGATGGTAATAGAGAGAGGGAGATGGTAATAGAGAGAGGGAGATGGTAATAGAGAGAGGGAGATGGTAATAGAGAGAGGGAGATGGTAATAGAGAGAGGGAGATAGTAATAGAGAGAGGGAGATGGTAATAGAGAGAGGGAGATGGTAATAGGGAGAGGGAGATGGTAATAGAGAGAGGGAGATGGTAATAGAGAGAGGGAGATGGTAATAGAGAGAGGGAGATGGTAATAGAGAGAGGGAGATAGAGATAGAGAGAGGGAGATGGTAATAGAGAGAGGGAGATGGTAATAGAGAGAGGGAGATGGTAATAGAGAGAGGGAGATGGTAATAGAGAGAGGGAGATGGTAATAGAGAGAGGGAGATGGTAATAGAGAGAGGGAGATGGTAATAGAGAGAGGGAGATGGTAATAGAGAGAGGGAGATGGTAATAGAGAGAGGGAGATGGTAATAGAGAGAGGGAGATGGTAATAGAGAGAGGGAGATAGTAATAGAGAGAGGGAGATGGTAATAGAGAGAGGGAGATGGTAATAGGGAGAGGGAGATGGTAATAGAGAGAGGGAGATGGTAATAGAGAGAGGGAGATGGTAATAGAGAGAGGGAGATGGTAATAGAGAGAGGGAGATAGAGATAGAGAGAGGGAGATGGTAATAGAGAGAGGGAGATGGTAATAGAGAGAGGGAGATGGTAATAGAGAGAGGGAGATGGTAATAGAGAGAGGGAGATGGTAATAGAGAGAGGGAGATGGTAAGAGAGAGAGGGAGATGGTAAGAGAGAGAGGGAGATGGTAATAGAGAGAGGGAGATGGTAATAGAGAGAGGGAGATGGTAATAGAGAGAGGGAGATGGTAATAGAGAGAGGGAGATGGTAATAGAGAGAGGGAGATAGTAATAGAGAGAGGGAGATGGTAATAGAGAGAGGGAGATGGTAATAGAGAGAGGGAGATGGTAATAGAGAGAGGGAGATGGTAATAGAGAGAGGGAGATGGTAATAGAGAGAGGGAGATGGTAATAGAGAGAGGGAGATGGTAATAGAGAGAGGGAGATAGAGATAGAGAGAGGGAGATAGAGATAGAGAGAGGGAGATGGTAATAGAGAGAGGGAGATGGTAATAGAGAGAGGGAGATGGTAATAGAGAGAGGGAGATGGTAATAGAGAGAGGGAGATAGTGCAGTATGAAAAATGTATGCACTCACTTAACTGTAAGTCGCTCTGGATAAGAGCGTCTGCTGAATGACTAAAATGTAAAATGTAAATGTAATAAATGTTATATTGTGTACAAAACGCAAGAGAGAAATGTAGGCCAGACAGAGTGGAGAATTCCACCAAAGCAGCGCTAAATGTCCAGTCAGAAAATATTTGTTTCTCCATCGGATGCTCGGGCATTAGGCTAAAGCCTAAACCAATTCAATGTTTCTTTATAACGGACACTCCCTTAACTATCTTGTGTCGAGTTGTTTTAGAAAAAAACGTAGTCTGTATCCCCTTCTCTCTCCATTCGATAGGCTATATGAAGGCTACGTTTGGTCGTTTTGTGCATGTATTTCTCCCGATCAAACAATGAATAACATCGAGTTCAATCTCAAAGTTATTGTAAAGTTATTGCCTAAAAACATACGGTAGGGACTAATGATGACTAATCCAACTACATCAATAGCCTATAGAAACATCTAATGACCAGTTTAATCAAGTTACAGCTTATTAAGAAAGATATGATCCATGCGGCCGGGAAGATCCCTCCGAACGAGGTTGAAAAACCAAATGGCCAATAACCTCCTACTGGTCATTTTAAAAGCTTTACCACCAGTTACGGTTATCAACACTAGTTTATTTCCCAAATATTCTAGCCGACGAAGGTGTTGTCCTAGAGTTGTGGCTTTCAAAAATAACAAGAAAGAAAGGCATGGGCTGTTGTCAATCACAGCTTTATGGTAGATAAAATAAACAATATAATAACATTTTCTGTTATGAAATAAAGCAACTTAGTATCCGGTTGTGAAGACGGTAGACTGCTTCTATCCAGACCATGATGTCACTACGGTAACACAGCCCGTTCCTCATCCGACAGTCACTGCTCCATCACAGCGACAGACAGACAGACAGACAGACAGACACACACACACACACACACACACACACACACACACACACACACACACACACACACACACACACACACACACACACACACACACACAGACAGAGACACACACACACACACACACACACAGAGACACACACACACACACACACACACACACAGAGACACACACACACACACACACACACACACAGAGACACACACACACACACACACACACAGAGACACACACACACACACACACAGAGACACACACACACACACAGAGACACACACACACACACACACACAGAGACACACACACACACACAGAGACACACACAGAGACACACACACAGAGACACACACACACACACACAGAGACAGACACACACACACACACACACACACACACACACACACAGAGAGACACACACACACACACACACACACACACACACACATGCTCCATGCTGAAGCTCCTCCACTAGAAAGTAATATTAGAAAATAATTGCCTGCACTAGCCTTTGCCCAGTCTTTAACAAC
>NC_140013.1:41867762-41890262 GCF_964263955.1 Coregonus lavaretus
CTTCACCCCGATTGCTCAGTTTGGCCTGGCGGCCAGCTCTAGGAAGAGTCTTGGTGGTTCCAAACTTCTTCCATTTAAGAATGATGGAGGCCACTGTGTTCTTGGACCTTCAATGCTGCAGAAATGTTTTGGTACCCTTCCCCAGATCTGTGCCTCGACACAATCATGTCTCGGAGCTCTACGGACAATTCCTTCGACCTCATGGCTTGGTTTTTGCTCTGACATGCACTGTCAACTGTGGGACCTTATATAGACAGGTGTGTGCCTTTCCAAATCATGTCCAATCAATTGAATTTACCACAGGTGGACTCCAATCAAGTTGTAGAAACATCTCAAGGATGATCAATGGGATCTGAATACTTGTATGTAAATAAGGTATTTCTGTTTTTTATTTTTAATAAATGTGCAAAAATGTCAATCTGTTTTGCTTTGTTATTATGGGGTATTGTGTGTAGATTGTTGAGGATTATTTTTTATTTTTAATCCATTTTAGAATAAGGCTGTAACGTAACAAAATGTGGAAACAGTCAAGGGGTCTGAATACTTTCCGAAGGCGCTGTAAATGCCTCATGAGCTTTAGTTCAACTGTCGTAGAACCCAATGTTTGTAAACAAACGAAGTGTAAACAAAAAACTGTACAGCCTCAAAACATTGTTCAAACTATCATTTTGATATCATGGATGGTCAGTCCTGGCATCCATAGCTATGTCTATTAATCTGAGAGTGGTATCATTTCTCCAGCCCCGTCCCTCAGCTGTTTACCAAAACAGGGGCAGGGAGTGTGCTTTATTCTTCTTTCAACTGCTGATTGCTGCTTTTAAATGTCATGTCAACGAGTCATTAACACTAAAGCCCCGAAGAGTAATGTACCTGTGTTTCCCATATATTGTTTTTATCACCGTTGGGGCACAACCCCCCCCAAAGTGTATGTGATTTCCAAGTGTGTAACTTGTCTCTGTCCCGGTCCAGATTGGATACAGTGTTTGTAAGGTGAACAGCCATGTTAACTTCCCTCACATTCTGGACATAGCACCGTTCTGCTCTGTCGTATGCAAGGTAAAACACACACAAATGACACCTTTTTTTTATAAAACTCTAATAAGCAACATGTGGAAATAAAATCATCCATGTTTTGTTCTGTATCTTTAGTATAAACTATGTTGCTAGGGGACCATAGAGTCCTGAGTTGTTCCTGGTCTGGTGACGTTGGTCAGGAAAAACGGAGGACCCTATAGATGGCCACACAGTAGTGACTGTAGAATGCTCACGTGGATGCGTTTCTGTTCTGACATGCTATTGTTTTGTATTCAGGGTGTGTCGGAGGGGGAATCTCAGGTGCTGTACAGTCTCTATGGTATAGTAGAACACTGTGGGACCATGAGAGGAGGCCATTATACAGCTTACGTCAAAGCCAGACGTCACTGCCCCTCCTCCACTGCACACAACGGAGTGGGCACACAAGGTAAGACGACTGTTAATGTACATCATTAACATGCTGTTGGGTTTGTACTGAGCATGGTCATTGAAACAATCCAAAAAATAGGTAGTTACATATCGGGATTTAATTTTTGACAATATATCGTATCGGCAATATCGCAATATTATTTTTGCGCTAGTAGGCACCAAAACTCTATTTTATTTTTTCCCATCATAGCTTATTCTTCATCATCTTTTAAAATTAGGGAGCCATTTTTTTTTTTTATGACTGATCAAAACTTGTTTTCTCATGGCTCTCTCTTGTCCCTCGGCAGCAGACATTCGGTGAGCAATATGGTTGGAACATCGAATCGCAAATAAAATCACAGTATCGAATCGCAATACATATAGAATCGTGAGAATCGCAATACACATAGAATCGTGAGAATCGCAATACATATCGTATCAGCATCTAAGTATCCTGATAATAGCATATCGTGAGGTCCCTGGCTATAGTCTTGGGCGGTATACCGGGGTATTTGGAAATAGCGACGGGATGGTTTTTATTTTTAAATGTTTCAATACAGTTTAATATTCGTAGCAATTTTTTTAGTTAAATACCTGCAGTCAACTTGTGTAGTACATTATGAGGTAAAGTAGATCACGTTCTTCATTTCACCTGTCACATTATTTTACATTATGAAGCTTTCATAGTTCCCCAGAACAGTTGAGCCAGTCAGGTGTTTGTCGGTAAACAGCACAACAGGAGAAAGTGGGAGCCTTCATTTTCATCAGATGGCAACAGAAGTGCAACGCTATTTGGCTGGCAGCCGCACAAGTGAATGAGTTTACGATGAAAAATGCAAGGTATTTTTAGCAAAAAATTAATGCGTGGCCATCATATTTTCTAATGTTTAGGCCTATCATCGAAAGAATGTAGCCACCAGCTACATTTCCTAATGTTTTGCTTAAAGTTAATCTAGCATTTTATTGGGGGAAAATAGGCTGGCTACACCGAGAGAAAAGTACCGGAGAAAAGTAGCTACACATTCAGTCAGAGCACAGTCTGCTGATAAGAATGCTGTTCTTGAATTCTCATCAGAGTTTAGAAGTGAAACTGAAGCACAGAATTAGTCTGACGCTGAGCAGAAATTACAATAAGAACCATTTTAGATCCGCGTTTACAAAACGCAGCGAGATATTTCTAATGCGTTTTTATCTGTTTTCCTAACTGTCTTTATTGCAACAAATGTTGATGGAAACAGTGTTGTTTTTTATTTTATTTTATTATGATTGGCGAATAATTTGGAAGGTATGCGGAGGCACCTGATGTTATTAAATATAAAGCTCCACTCCACATTTTTTTATTCTAAATGTTTGCAAAAATCAATTTATTTAACAATGCAAAAAAAAAAATATTTGGAGGACAAGGATTGTGTTGACTTTTAAGAATGCCTGAATGACTTCACATTGCAATTTTGAAGTTTCACCATTATTGTTTTTAAATCATCTAGGCCTGCGTGCGTGCAAGTTACTGTGCAGCATGGCGATAAGTAGGCACATGAGAATTATTAGAATATGGCAAATATTAGTACACTCTTGCATTCTATCCATGCTGGCTTTTGCAGGCTACCGGAGACATGATGGGTGAGCAGGGCATACAGGCTACTTTATTAATGCGCAATTTGCCTAATAGGATAATGGAAACGCCTCAACTACAATTTTTATTCGATATTCTAGATTAAAAAAAAATAAAAAATGAAGGTGTGACGTCATTACGGCCATCTGTTTTTACCAACACAAGACAGTTCGTTGGAAACACATCGTGGCAACTCTTGTCTAATTTCTATGCAAACTTTCTAAATGTTGACAACAACAAAAAAAATCACTGGACAAGTTAATGGAAACATTGCCCCTTTTTATGTACCTGTCTTGCTACATCCATTTTTGGGGCATTGAAATTATTGATATAAAGACTAGCCATTTGATTCTTAATAGTATAACTTTATAAATGCATCATGAGCTTAGTTCAATTGTCGTACCCCATCAGAACCCCCAAAAATATGAGCTTGTTTTTTTTTTCTCCATTGTTTGTAAATAAACAAACTAGCACCACTCCCCTTCCTTCTCTCCCAAGGCCAGCCAGAGCCGATGAAAGGGGCGTGGTTCCATGTGAGTGACAGCAGTGTGCAGCCAGTCACAGAGAGCAAAGTGCAGAGCTCCCAAGCCTACCTCCTATTCTACGAGAGGATCTCCTAGACCTGCCTACCTCCACAAATTCTACCCTATTACCTACACAGGCAGTGTTTAAACAAGCAGCCCTGTTCTGATCTTTTGACCAATCAGATCTTATTCCAATACTTGGGCAAAAGATCAGAATTGGCTGGCTGTTTTTAAACACAGCCATAGTGCACTACTTTTGGCCAGAGCCTTATTATACAGCCTTATGAGGCTCTTCTGGCCAAACTTTAGTGCACTATAAATGCCCATATTCCCTACATAGTGCACTACTTTTTGGCCTGAGACATAGTGCTGGTATTGTGGGACAACCATGTAGCCAGGTGAAGTGCAGAGTGGAATACGAGTGGAGTATTTGTTTTTATAATCAGTAGAAAGGTTGCTGTGTCCCTAATGGCACCCTATTCCCTACGTGGTGCACTACTTTTGACCAGAACCCATAGTGCCCCTGGTCATAAGTAGTGCACCACGTAGCCAATGTGGTGCCACGCAACCAAAGATAATTTGTTAATATCATGATAATTATGCCACAACTGGGGATGTCCCAAAAGGAAAATGTTTTGCCTGAAGTGTTAATGAATTGTATCAGCAAGGACATAGAAAGGAAAAATAAACAAAAATCATTTTTACTGTACATATCTGACTATATATACAGAGGGGCTGCGTCCCAAAGTGCACCGTATATAGAGCACTACTTTTGATCAGAGACCTAAATAGGAAATAGGGTGCCATTTGGAACGCAGCCATTCTATGCTCTTGGACATTTTAAAACAACAGAGGAGTTTGTTGATTGATCTGTCTGATTGCTTGGTGTGTTTACACAGTATAAAGCAAAAATAAACCTGCCAATACCTTTTTTTTTTTATGCTGCAATATGTAACTTTTTGGGTGACTTGACCAAATTCACATAGAAATGCAGTCATAGATCTGTCATTCTTATTAAAGCAAGTCTAAGAAGTGGTAGATCTGTTCTATGTGTGCTATTTCTATGCATCCCGGTCTTAACTTTCGTTACTTTTGCGTCTTCTAGTTTTGTACACCAGCTTCAAACAGCTGAAAATACAATATTTTTGATTATGGAAAATATACACTGCTCAAAAAAATAAAGGGAACACTTAAACAACACAATGTAACTCCCAAGTCAATCATACTTCTGTGAAATCAAACTGTCCACTTAGGAAGCAACACTGATTGACAATACATTTCACATGCTGTTGTGCAAATGGAATAGACAACAGGTGGAAATTATAGGCAATTAGCAAGACACCCCCAATAAAGGAGTGGTTCTGCAGGTGCTGACCACAGATCACTTCTCAGTTCCTATGCTTCCTGGCTGATGTTTTGGACACTTTTGAATGCTGGCGGTGCTTTCACACTAGTGGTAGCATGAGACGGAGTCTACAACCCACACAAGTGGCTCAGGTAGTGCAGCTCATCCAGGATGGCACATCAATGCGAGCTGTGGCAAGAAGGTTTGCTGTGTCTGTCAGCGTAGTGTCCAGAGCATGGAGGCGCTACCAGGAGACAGGCCAGTACATCAGGAGACGTGGAGGAGGCCGTAGGAGGGCAACAACCCAGCAGCAGGACTGCTCCATGTGCTTGCCAGAGGTAGCCTGACTGCCATTAGGTACCGAGATGAGATCCTCAGACCCCTTGTGAGACCATATGCTGGTGCGGTTGGCCCTGGGTTCCTCCTAATGCAAGACAATGCTAGACCTCATGTGCTGGAGTGTGTCAGCAGTTCCTGCAAGAGGAAGGCATTGATGCTATGGACTGGCCCGCCCGTTCCCCAGACCTGAATCCAATTGAGCGCATCTGGGACATCATGTCTCGCTCCATCCAACAACGCCACGTTGCACCACAGACTGTCCAGGAGTTGGCGGATGCTTTAGTCCAGGTCTGGGAGGAGATCCCTCAGGAGACCATCCGCCACCTCATCAGGAGCATGCCCAGGCGTTGTAGGGAGGTCATACAGGCACGTGGAGGCCAAACACACTACTGAGCCTCATTTTGACTTGTTTTAAGGACATTACATCAAAGTTGGATCAGCCTGTAGTGTGGTTTTCCACTTTAATTTTGAGGGTGACTCCAAATCCAGACCTCCATGGGTTGATACATTTGATAAAATGTTTGTGTGATTCTGTTGTCAGCACATTCAACTATGTAAAGAAAAAAGTATTTAATAAGATTATTTCATTCATTCAGATCTAGGATGTGTTATTTTAGTGTTCCCTTTATTTTTTTGAGCAGTGTATTTTACAGCGGTTTAGATGGTACAATGATTCTCTAAACGATACTTGCTTATTTTGTCACATAAACTGAAATTAGGCTAATTATTATAATTTTTGCTACCAGGAAATGGCAGAGATTTCTGCAATGTGCTCCTATAAATGGTATAAAATGATTCGTGGAAAACAAGTCATTTGTATAGAAATTTCTATTTCAGTAATTTGTATATTGAGTTGTTAAGATGCAAATTAAAAGCTTGAAATACAGGAAAAATTCAATGCATTTTGCTACGTGATGCAATTATGGCTGGGCTAGCCCGAACAGCCGCTAGTGGGCACTGTTTAACTGTCTTTGACATGTGCAGTCAAATCAGAGAGGAAGAGGCAAAGCAAGAGGTTTTACTCCGCCCAAAATGTTTTCTACGAAAATAAGCCCACGAAGTGGGGTATTTTTGTATGGAAGTCAATGAGGGTCGAATTTGGTAAACAAAAAAAAATGTAATTGCTAATTAGTTACGTGAGGCTTATTTAATCGAATATAAGTTTATTAATGTTTAGGTTGGTACCAATGCACTGATATAAGTAGACGCACATGGCATTTCGGCAACTTTGAAAAAATCGACTTAATATCTGTGTTGTACCTGTTGTCATAGAGAGAGCCTCAATTGCACTGCCCGTGCTGTCACAGACGCTATAATGGCACAGATACAAGCATTTCGCTACACCTGCTATAACATCTGCTAAACACGTGTATGTGACAAATACAATTTGATTTGATTTGATACAAAGATGAGTCCTATATCTCTATGGCCTGGTTTTCACGCGTATCTGCCCTGTCATTGGCTAGAATGGTCCCACCTGATCACGCCTCCTCACGCCTGCCTTCCATCTTTGAGGACGTATTTGCATTTGTTAGAGCGGTCACTTGACTATCTTGTCAATATAATAGACAATCTTTGGTCAAATACAGTAAAGCCAAATACTTCCTGATGCATAAGTTTATTGTCACATGACATTTTGTTTCACCAGTGGAATGTACACCAACCGAACGCCGAATTTTTATCGTTAAATGGAACTGTCATCTCGGTGACATGACAGGTAAGTGAAACAATGTTTCTATTGTAGACAGTGAGGTAGGAATGGAATGATACATTGTAACTGCTTGCTGCGTGCAAACTGTCCAGCGCTAGAAGAAAGTTCTATGTCATGATCGGGCGTTATTCCTGCAGGGACAACGTGAAAGTAGTGTGTGAATGAATATACTTTATATATAAACAAAAAATAAGTTATTTTATCTGTTGATCTGCTTTCTGTAGAGAGGGTATGGATCTCCATAGTCTAACTCGATGTTTGCAATCTGATCTTGATTTGATACAGTTCTGCTATTATAGCTAGAAGTTACCTCAGCATAGGTCTAATTCATGTGTTTTGTTCTAGTCATATTCAGGAATGAGGATAATTAAAACTAAGAAACGAAAGTCGGCAATACTGTATCCAAAAAGATTTTAAAAGAAGTCTAGAACGAACAAAAAACAGATGCTTCTCCTTCACATGCCTAAGCATGAGTCAGCATTTCCTGCTATTGCTCAACCCCCAGGAACACAAACACACAACTGACACAAAGGCTTTTCATTTGACATTGATTCGACCAATCGTATAGAATAGATTAATAATAGGCTATTATTAGAGAGAATTCATCATTTACAGTCACAGGTCCCAACAGTTATTATTGTCTATTTATCTTGTTTATGCCTGTCTGATATTTGTCTCAGGAGCTTGTCACCACCATGTATCTCCCGGGCCACCATACCTCCGTGTTCACGTTCCAGTCTGCGGTTCACAGCTCCCACGTCCTGAAGCGTCTCAACGACCAGAGACTGGGGGATGTGTTGTGTGATGTTACACTGGTGGCAGGCAGCAGGATGTTCAGGGCCCACTGCTCTGTACTGGCCTCCTGTAGTGACTACTTCTACAGCAGGATAATCAACCACACCAGCCCCAGCTTGGTGCTCACTCTGCCTGACCAGGTCAGGATCATACACTATACTGTGGTTGAGTCTCAAATGGTACCCTATAACATGTACAAGTGCCTTCGGAAAGTATTCAGACCCCCTTGACTTTTTCCACATTTTGTTTACGTTACAGCCTTATTCTAAAATTGATTAAATCGTTTTTTTTAGCCTCATCAATCTACTGACTATACCCCATAATGACAAAGCAAAAATAAGTGTTTTGAATTTTTTGCGAAAATAAAAAAATTGTAATATTCAGACCCTTTACTCAGTACTTTGTTGAAGCACCTTTGGCAGCGATTACAGCCTTGAGTCCTCTTGGGTATGACACTACAAGCTTGGCACACCTGTATTTGGGGAGTTTCTCCCATTCTTCTCTGCAGATCCTCTCAAGCTCTGTCAGGTTGGATGGGGAGCATTGATGCACAGCTATTTTCAGGTCTCTCCAGAGATGTTCGATCGGGTTCAAGCTTGGCTTTGGCTGGGCCACTCAAGGACATTCAGAGACTTGTCCCGAAGCCACTCCTGCGTAGTCTTGACTGTGTGCTTACGGTTGTTGTCCTGTTAGAAGGTGAACCTTCGCCCCAGTCTGAGGTCCTGAGCGCTCTGGAGCAGGTTTTCATCAAGGATCTCTCTGTACTTTGCTCCGTTCATCTTTCCCTCGATCCTGACTAGTCTCCTAGTCCCTGCCGCTGAAAAACATCCCCACAGCATGATGCTGCTACCACCATGCTTCACCATTGGGATGGTGCCAGGTTTCCTCCAGACGTGACGCTTGGCATTCAGGCCAAAGAGTTAAATCTTGGTTTCATCAGACCAGAGAATCTTGTTTCTCATGGTCTGAGAGTCCTTTAGGTGCCTTTTGGAAAACTCCAAGTGGGCTGTCGTGCCTTTTACTGAGGAGTGGCTTCTGTCTGGCCACTCTACCATAAAGGCCTGATTGGTGGAGTGCTGCAGAGATGGTTGTCCTTCTGGAAGGTTCTCCCATCTCCACAGAGGAATTCTAGAGCTCTGTCAGAGTGACCATCGGGTTCTTGGTAACCTTCCTGACCAAGGCCCTTCTCCCCTGATTGCTTAGTTTAACCGGGCGGCCAGCTCTAGGAAGAGTCTTGGTGGTTCCAAACTTCTTCCATTTAAGAATGATGGAGGCCACTGTGTTCTTGGGGACCTTCAGTGCTGCAGAAAGTTTTTGGTACACTTCCTCAAATCTGTGCCTCGACACAATCCTGTCTCGGAGCTCTACAGACATCTATCGACCTCATAGCTTGGTTTTTGCTCTGACATGCACTGTCAACTGTGGGAGCTTATATAGACAGGTGTGTGACTTTCCAAATCATGTCCAATCAATTGAATTTACCACAGGTGGCCTCCAATCAAGTTGTAGAAACATCTTAATCACGATCAATGGAAACACGATGCACCCAAGCTCAATTTCGAGTCTCATAGCAAAGGGTCTGAGTACTTATGTAAACAAGGTATTTCTGTTTATTTATTTTTTGCAAAGAAATTCTAAAAACCTGTTTTCGCTTTAGCGATAATTTGAAACTTGTCTGCCGAGTTGGGCCTTTGGAGAGTGTTCAGAGTCATTCAGGTTGAGCTGCAGTGCTCAGCAAGCTGGAGCGAAGGACACACTGTGCCCAGTGTTGTGTTGCCGGCTTGCAGCTCAAACTCTCCCCATTGAGCAGTAGAGTGTATCACGGTGACATCCTGACGGTTACTACCAATACTCCAAGTTATTTCTGGTGCCACTGTAAATATAATTAAGTGGGATGGAACAAATTGGCCACGTACAGTGGGCTCCAGAAGTACCGGGACAGATTCAGCTTCATACTCCAGCACTTTGGATTTGAATTGATATAATGACTGAGGTAAAAGTGCAGACTCTCAGCTTTAATTTGAGGGTATTTTCATCCATATCAGGTGAACCGTTTACAAATTACAGCACTTTTTGTACATAGTCCCCCCCATTTTTAGGGGACCAAAATTATTGGGACAAATTCACTTGTGTGTATTTTAAAGTAGTCAAAAGTTTAGCATTGGGTCCCATATTTCTAGCACACAATGATTACATCAAGCTTGTGACTACAAACTTGTTGGATGCATTTGCTTTTTGTTTTGGTTGTGTTTCAGAATTTTGTGCCAAATAGAAATGAATGGTAAATAATGTATTGTTATTTTGGAGTCACTTTAATTCTAAATAAGAATATAATGTTTCTAAACTCTTCTACATTAATGTGGATGTTACCACGGTTACAGATAGTCCATAATGAATCGTGACTAATGATTAGTGAGAAAGTTACAGACACACAAATATCATACCCGTCAAGACATGCTAACCTCTCACCATTACAATAACAGGGGAGGTTAGCATTTTATATCATACCTGTCAAGACATGCTAACCTCTCACCATTACAATAACAGGGGAGGTTAGCATTTTTTGGGGGGGGGTATGATATTTATGCCTCTTGATTGGTGCGTGTTTCTGTGGGCACGCATCTCGGGCAAATAAATTATATTTTATTTGGACAGGCAAGAAAGTACGGTAGGGTGGGCCAGGCCCCCCTGATGCCGGCCCCGTAGGGCTCTACTCAGAAGCATGTATTCCCCTCTCCAGGTAACAGCAGAGGGTTTTGAACCGTTGCTCCAGTTCTCCTACACCGCCAAGCTGCTCTTTACCAAAGACAACATCCTGGCCATCCACAGGTGTGCCAGGCTCCTGGGGTTCCACAACCTGGAGACTAGCTGCTTCGACTTCCTTCTGCCAAAGTTCCTGGAGGGTAGCAGCAGGACCACAGCCCAGGAGGGAGGAAGAGGAGGCTGCTGTCAGGGCAGGTCCCAGATCAGCTCCTCCAACCAAGGCAAATCACCTAGTGGCAGGTCCCCCAACCAGGGCAGGTCCCAGATCAGGTCCTCCAACCAGGCCCAGGGCAGGACCCAGATCAGGTCCCCCAACCAAGGCAAATCACCTAGTGGCAGGTCCCCCAACCAGGGCAGGTCCCAGATGAGGTCCCCCAACCAGAGGAGGTCCCCTAGTGTTGGCTCAGCCTACAGTAGAAACAGAAAGCGAGACGGAGACGGCCAGTCCCCCAGTGTCGATTCAGCCCACTGTACAGGCTGTCAGTCCCAGAGCAGGACCCCCAACCAAGGCATGTCACCCAGCCAGGCCAGGTTGCCTAGTGGCAGGACCCCCAGTCAGGGCAGGTTGCCTAGTGTCAGTTTAGCCCACAATACAGACAGACACACAGACAGAGACCGAGAGCAGCAGGTTGGACCTCGACAGCAGAACACAGGCCCAGGCCAGACAACAGGAAGTGATGTCAGGAACATAGGAGGTGACATCAGGCCTCAGTGTTCAGCTGCCAACCCCAGTGGAACAATATCACCACCGTCACACCAGAGCTTAACAGTGCCTTCAGACGGAAACGTACAAATAGACTTCCAGTCGTCATCCCAATGTCCAAATACCCTGGCCTTGCTAGTCAACCCGGTCAGTGGTGGTCGGGAGCAGTTCTGCATGTCACCCTTATCCCTCGGGGGACTGACGTCCTCCAGCGGTCTTGGTGTCCGTCCCATCCTGGCCTTGCCGTGTCCTGGTGGCGTTGACGGTAAACCAGACCCTGACGCCGTGTTCGGTGATGGAGACATCCTAGGGATGGAGGCAGCGGCGTGTCCGATGGCGATGGGTCAGGGTGAGGGGTGTCCGAGAGGGTGCCCGCTCTCCTGCGAGCTGCCGTCCCCTGACGACGTGAGCCCATCAGACCTTATGGAGGCAGCGGACGGAGAGATGGATGGTGACCAGTCTGTCGTTGGGGGTCTGATGGCTGAAGAAGCTGGGTGTAGCCCAGGTTCCTGTGGCACGTGCCCACTGAGAGGCTCGGTGGAGGTAGAGGAGGCCGAGCAACAGCAACCTGCGTTGGATCTCCTGGCAAGACGCAAAAGCCCCAGCTCAGAAAAGAGTGGCGAGGAGAGCCATGGTGGATGCCCTATGCTCCCAAGGTCACCAGGATTAGGTCAAGTAGGTCAGCTACCTGTGTTAGAGCGGAGAGAGGACCCTGGTTTGGATGGGGGCGTGGCTGTTGGGGGTCATCTCTCTGACTCCGCCCTCACTGATCCCACCCTCTGTGGTCTTACCGCTGATGATGCGGGGTACGGACTCGGAGAGCGGAGCAGCGTGGAGAGGGAGGTGGCTGAACATCTGGCCAAGGGTTTCTGGCCTGACTTGTGCCCTTCACAGACTGAACCTCTCCCTAGTCTCCCTAATCTGGACATCATGGAGCACGGAGGTCTGGGGAGAGTTCCTAATCTGGACACCATGGAGCACGGAGGTCTGGGGAGAGTTCCTAATCTGGACACCATGGACCACAGTGGTCTTGGGACGGCTGCAGACTTCCACTGGCAGCTAGACCTGAACTCAAATCCAGGGGACTGTCCCTTCCTTAGAGACCTGGGGACAGGAGAGGCAGGGGGGATAGAAGAGGTGGGGGGAGTGGGGGAGGTGGGGGAGACAGGGGAGGTAGGAGAGACAGGTGGTGTGGGGGAGACCGGAGAGGTAGGAGAGACAGGTGGGGTGGGGGAGACCGAGGAGGTAGGAGAGACAGGGGAGGCCCAGACACCCGGTGGGAACGACAGCCTGTCCCAGTCAGAGAAAAGTCCCTACATGTCATCTGTTAACTCAGGAGAGGACTCAGACGGAGACCTGGACACGGACGGAGACACGGAGAGAGAGGCCAACAATAGGAGAGCACAAGAGGTCAGAGTTCTTACTGGAAGGTCACAGTGTATGTGTATGAAGGTGTGTTGAGTCCCAAATGGCGCCCTATAAAGTGTACTACTTTTGACCAGAGACCATCTCTGTCTGTTCATCCATCCCTGTGTGCGCTTCCAGGTTTGTCTGCCCTTCCCGGTGGTTCAGATCTCGTCAGTGAGTCGTAGTGCCTTCCAGCAGCTCCTCAGATGCCAGCAGCTGACTCCGGAACAGCTGGAGTTTGTCCACGACGTCCGACGGCGCAGCAAGAACCGCGTGGCCGCACAGCGCTGTCGCAAGAGGAAGCTAGAAGGAATCCATAAACTACAGACTGAGATCGGGACGCTGGTACGTCTGTGTTTGCCATCATCTCTCTTGCAGAGTTGGGTCTATTCCATTTAAATTCCAGTCCATACAGAAAGTAAACCAAATTCCAATTCCACATTTTCCTAATTGAAAAGAATTGGAATTTCAGTGTACTTCCTATATTGAATGGAAATTACATTAAATTGAATAATCTCCTAATATGGCATTATAGTCTGATTTTATAATCTGGTAGTTTGATTTAATTGTAAACATTTCAACAATACATGTTATAAGTAGCGAATTATTCAACTGAGCAACGCATAAATAATTGACCTCTTATGTAACTAATTACACAATGACATTCATAGCTTGTTTTCAACTCTTAATGATCGGCTATGAAAAGCCAACTGAGAGACCTGAGCCCTAGGACCATACGTCGGGACTACCGGCCGTGGTGACTCCTTGCTGTCCCCAGTCCGCCTGGCCTTGCTGCTATTCCAGTTTCAACTGTTCTGCCTGCGGTTATGGAACCCCTACCTGTCCCAGACCTGCTGTTTTCAACTCTTAATGATCGGCTATGAAAAGCCAACTGAGATTTATTCCTGATTATTATTTGACCATGCTTGTCACTTATGAACATTTTTGAACATCTTGGCATGGTTCTGTTATAATCTTCACCCGGCACAGCCAGAAGAGGACTGGCCACCCCTCATAGCCTGGTTCCTCTCTAGGTTTCTTCCTAGGTTTTCGCCTTTCTAGGGAGTTTTTCCTAGCCACCGTGCTTCTACACCTGCATTACTAGCTGTTTGGGGTTTTAGGCTGGGTTTCTGTACAGCACTTCGAGATATTAGCTGATGTAAGAAGGGCTATATAAAATAAAATTGATTGATTGATTGATAGCTGAGCTGTGTTTTATTGGTCCAGTGGGTTGTAATGTAACATCCTGTTCTGCCCCACAGAGAGGAGAGAAGACCAGGTTGCTAGAGGAGCGTGGCCAGCTGCAGAGGAACGTGGAGGAGACGTTACAGAGTCTGACAGGGCTGTGTCAGAGCGTCTGCAACGAGGCAGGGGTCTGTCATGAGCAGGACCAGCTACAGCTCCTAGCCAAGCTCCAGTCTCCTGACGTCCCTATCTCAGCACTCCTCAACACTCTGGCCTCCCCCTCTCCTCCCCCGGCCTCCCCCTCTCCTCCCCCGGCCTCCCCCTGGGACTGGAGCCGGAGAGCTTAGAACCCCAACCACTGCCTATACCACAACCCCAGCCCCAATCACAGCCCCACCACTGCCTTAACCTGCCCTAGAGAACTGCCCCATCCTCAACCTGCCCTAGAGAACTGCCCCAAGGCTGCCCTATCCCCAACCTCAACCTGCCCAAGAGAACTGCCCCAAGGTTGCCCCATCCTGCCCTAGAGAACTGCCTCATCCTCAACCTCCATAGAGAACTGCCCCATCCTGTCCTAGAGAACTGCCTCATCCTCAACCTGCCCTAGAGAACTGCCCCAAGGTTGCCCCATCCTGCCCTAGAGAACTGCCTCATCCTCAACCTCCATAGAGAACTGCCTCATCCTGTCCTAGAGAACCGCCTCATCCTCAACCTCCATAGAGAACTGCCCCATCCTGTCCTAGAGAACTGCCCCATCCTGTCCTAGAGAACTGCCCCATCCTGTCCTAGAGAACTGCCTCATCCTGTCCTAGAGAACCGCCTCATCCTCAACCTCCATAGAGAACTGCCTCATCCTGTCCTAGAGAACTGCCTCATCCTGTCCTAGAGAACTGCCTCATCCTGTCCTAGAGAACTGCCCCATCCTGTCCTAGAGAACTGCCCCATCCTGTCCTAGAGAACTGCCTTATCCTGCCCCATCCTGTCCTCGAGAACTGCCTCATCCTGCCCCATCCTGTCCTAGAGAACTGCCCCATCCTGTCCTAGAGAACTGCCCCATCCTGTCCTAGAGAACTGCCTCATCCTGTCCTAGAGAACTGCCTCATCCTGCCCCATCCTGCCTCATCCTGTCCTAGAGATCTGCCCCATCCTGTCCTAGAGAACTGCCCCATCCTGTCCTAGAGAACTGCCTCATCCTGTCCTAGAGAACTGCCCCATCCTGTCCTAGAGAACTGCCTCATCCTGCCCCACCCTGTCCTAGAGAACTGCCTCATCCTGTCCTAGAGAACTGCCCCATCCTGTCCTAGAGAACTGCCTTATCCTGCCCCATCCTGTCCTAGAGAACTGCCCCATCCTGTCCTAGAGAACTGCCTTATCCTGCCCCATCCTGTCCTAGAGAACTGCCTCATCCTGCCCCATCCTGCCTCATCCTGTCCTAGAGAACTGCCCCATCCTGTCCTAGAGAACTGCCTCATCCTGTCCTAGAGAACTGCCCCATCCTGTCCTAGAGAACTGCCCCATCCTGTCCTAGAGAACTGCCTCATCCTGCCTCATCCTGCCTCATCCTGTCCTAGAGAACTGCCCCATCCTGTCCTAGAGAACTGCCTCATCCTGTCCTAGAGAACTGCCCCATCCTGTCCTAGAGAACTGCCCCATCCTGTCCTAGAGAACTGCCTCATCCTGTCCTAGAGAACTGCCTCATCCTGTCCTAGAGAACTGCCCCATCCTGTCCTAGAGAACTGCCTCATCCTGTCCTAGAGAACTGCCCCATCCTGTCCTAGAGAACTGCCTTATCCTGCTCCATCCTGTCCTAGAGAACTGCCCCATCCTGTCCTAGAGAACTGCCTTATCCTGCCCCATCCTGTCCTAGAGAACTGCCCCATCCTGTCCTAGAGAACTGCCTCATCCTGCCCCATCCTGCCTCATCCTGTCCTAGAGAACTGCCCCATCCTGTCCTAGAGAACTGCCTCATCCTGTCCTAGAGAACTGCCCCATCCTGTCCTAGAGAACTGCCCCATCCTGTCCTAGAGAACTGCCTCATCCTGTCCTAGAGAACTGCCCCATCCTGTCCTAGATAACTGCCTTATCCTGCCCCATCCTGTCCTAGAGAACTGCCTCATCCTGCCCCATCCTGTCCTAGAGAACTGCCCCATCCTGTCCTAGAGAACTGCCCCATCCTGTCCTAGAGAACTGCCCCATCCTGTCCTAGAGAACTGCCCCATCCTGTCCTAGAGAACTGCCTTATCCTGCCCCATCCTGTCCTAGAGAACTGCCCCATCCTGTCCTAGAGAACTGCCCCATCCTGTCCTAGAGAACTGCCCCATCCTGTCCTAGAGAACTGCCTCATCCTGCCCCATCCTGCCTCATCCTGTCCTAGAGAACTGCCCCATCCTGTCCTAGAGAACTGCCCCATCCTGTCCTAGAGAACTGCCCCATCCTGTCCTAGAGAACTGCCCCATCCTGTCCTAGAGAACTGCCTTATCCTGCCCCATCCTGTCCTAGAGAACTGTCTGGAGCCAAATAGCAACATATAAATCCAGAGCCATATACTGTATAGACCATAGATAATCTACAGTACTATGAAAAAGTATTTGCCCCCTTTCTAATTTTCTCTACTTTTGCATATTTGTGATACTGAATGTTATCAGATCTTCAACCAAAACCTAATATTAGATAAAGGGAACATAAGTGAACAAATAACACAACAATTACATATTTATTTCATAAACAAAGTTATGCAACACCCAATTCCCCTGTGTGAAAAAGTAATTGCCCCCTTACACTCAATAACTGGTTGTGCCACCTTTAGCTGCAATGACTCCAACCAAATGCTTCCTGTAGTTGTTGATCAGTCTCTCACGTCGCTGTGGATGAATGTTGGCCCACTCTTCCATGCAGAACTTCTTTAACTCAGTGACGTGTGGGTTTTCAAGCATGAACTGCTCGTTTCAAGTCCTGCCACAACATCTCAATTGGGATTAGGTCTGGACTTTGACTAGGCCATTCCAAAACTTCCAATTTGTTGCTTTTTAGCAATTTTCATGTAGACTTGATTGTGTGTTTTAGATCATTGTCTTGCTGCATGACCCAGCTGCGCTTCAGCTTCAGCTCACAGACGGATGGTTTGACATTCTCCTGTAGAATTCTCTGATACAGAGCAGAATTAATGGTTCCTTCTATTAAGGCAAGTCGTCCAGGTCCTGAGGCAGCAAAGCATCCCCAAACCATCACAACACCACCACCACCACCATGCTTGACCTTTGGTATGATGTTCTTACTGTGGAATGCAGTGTTTGGTTTTCGCCAGGCATTACTGGAACCATGTCATTGGGTGTTGCATAACTTTGTTTATGAAATAATTATGTAATTGTTGTGTTATTTGTTCACTTATGTTCCCTTTATCTAAAATTAGGTTTTGGTTGAAGATCTGATAACATTCAGTATCACTAATATGCAAAAGTAGAGAAAATTAGAAAGGGGGCAAATACTTTTTCATAGCACTGTATATCTGTTTTTGGATATAACTCTATACTGTATAGACCATAGATAATCTAGATATTTTATTGGATATAACGCTATACTGTATGGCTCAGATGAACTCTCACTGTTATTCATTGTATCAGGATTCATCCCAAATGGCACCCTATTCAGTGCACTACTTTTGACCAGGACCCATAAGGCTCTGGTCAAAATTAGTGCACTATGTAGGGAATGGGGTGCCATTTGGGACACCACCTCAGTCTGAAGAATTGAAGTGTAACAAAATGCCATGTTTTTTTTTGGACACTTTGAAGGACTTAGTATATTAACCTTTTAGGCTTTAGCTCAGTGGGATAACAACACAGTATCGTGACAGCAGGACACCTGGATTCTAACCCTGGTCGGCGACAGTCACAAACACTTTGAAGGATTTACTGTAAAGTTTTCAGGGTACATTTACCTTTTTCATTATATTTATTGTAACATTATGCAAACCTGTTGGAATGTAGGATCTGCAAGTGGACCTCTTTCGGACTACATTTCCATGTGCTTTTTAGCAGCCTTAATTGTGTAGCATAATAGCCATGCAATTTAAATACAGTATTTGTCACTAGTATAATAGCCGTGCAATTTAAATATAGTATTTGTCACTAAACTCAAGAGATTCTCTGAAGGTGCACAATACCAAGCACGAAGCCAAGAGACTTTGACCATCATCTCTCTTGCAAGAATTAGGTAATTGAATGAATGTATCTCAGGAAAACACTTAGCGTATCCATCTGTGTTCATCCATTCGTTCATTCGTCCATCCATCAGTTGTTTTATTTGCTGAATGAGGTAACGAAGATCATGATAGTTTTTCATTTTTATCATTTTAACACGTTTTATTTTTATTTTTTAGCATTAATTAATTGAGACGTATGAAAAAAATATATGTATGCACTCACTAACTATAAATCGCTCTGGATAAGAGCGTCTGCTAAATGACGTAAATGTATGATATCGATGACATGACATTCTGTCTTGTCATATACGTATAACGGTTACATTGTTTCTGGTATTACTACACACAGTATTGTAGGGTAGAAAGGATCTATGCATACGTCCCAAATTGACCCCTGTTGCCTAAAGTGTTGGGCCCAAAGTGCTCTGGTCAAAAAGTGGTACGCTATAGACAATAGGGTGCCATTGGGGTTCTTCTACAGCATGTTCCTTACTGATCTATTGCGAACACTTGCACATTCTTCACCTTGAGTGTATCTATCCTGATTGTATGCTTACAATTGTTTTTAGTGTTTTGAATTCAATTTTGACGGCACCTTAATTTCAATATTATGCAACATGTTTTACAGTGTATATGGTAAAGCTTTCTAATTTCCACATTAAAGGTTTGGTAATACATCTATTTTCCATTCATCTTCTCCAACCCCTTCTCGACGCCACAGAGTATCCATGATATTGACCAGATGATCTAGGCGCCTCCCTCACAAAAAATAAACGTCTTCAAAAACGGAAGGAAGTCGGGAGGAGGCAAGATCAGGTGGGACCATTCTAGCCAATGAGAGCTAGAAGTACAGGCACCATTTTTTTCCACTAGTTACCACATCCACACAGTCAAAACGGTCTATATCGTAAAAATTAATGAAATGTTTTTGGTCCTAATTTAAGGTTAGGGTTAAGCACAAGGTTAGCAGTGTGATTTAGGATTAAAATCATATTTTAAGAAGATACATTGTAGAAATGGGCGGTGTTTATGACTTTGTGGCTGTGGTAACTAGTGACGATGACAAGGCACAACTCCGATATAAAGTTATTTTTCTCAAAGTTGCCGGGATGTCACGTGTCCTACTTATCAGTACACTCGCAACAACCTAATCATTACGAAACTTGTATTCGATCAAATAACCCATTACCATTTTTGTTAACCAAATTCGACACTTTCATTGACCTCCATACAAAAAACTCCTCGCTTGATCAGCGGAAAAACGCCATCTAAGGGAGAAAACAGATTTTGGGCACAGCTATCGCTCTCCGCTTCGCCTCTTCCTCTGTCGACGCGCTTCTTGTTTCAAACTCGACAACCATTTCCATTTCCTCCATCTCCCTTTCGCACACGGTGATCCTCTCCCTCCTTCCCGGTTGATCTCTCGTTGTTACCGCGTCAAGAGATTATAAATCAGTACCAGACAGCTGGTCTAGATTTTCAACTCCAGCACCCGATGAAATATCGACCGATCTGTAGAATCAGAAAACCCGCAATTCTGACGAATGTAAAACGACTTATTCGAGTAGAAGTAGTAGACCTATATTTAATTCAAACGTTTCACCTTAAATGGCAAAATAATATAATATATGGCATTCGAAATGACTTTAAAGACTTCATTTTCATTCGATTATAGAATATAGATTATATAACTCTATCATCATTTACTTGATTTATTCTGCGTTCGTAACCAAGTGGGAAGTGGGAATTTACCACCATAGACTTAGATAGAGGACTCTAGATGGATTAAACCTATTTTGGCATAGACATTGCCATTAAGTGTGTCACCATTTTAATAAAAAATAATAATTTTAAAAGTAGGCAACTGAGTGGGACTTTCTATGGGTGAAGGAAGGATCGCATGATTCCATCCGAGTCATCAGGAGGGATCAGCCAATGAATTATACTCACGAGCAAACGTTCCATAATTGTAGGTGGCAGCAAAGCACCAACCTTGGTACCTGTTCAGACAACACCCTCCAGGTGGCAGTATGCACCCGTTCAGTTTGTTTGCCAACTAATAGAAGTAGTAGAAGAAGAAAATGGAGTACTTCAAAATGGAGATTACACAAGGGTGCAAGTTTGAAATTTGGTTGAGCATTAGCCATTTTTCTCTTGTTATGTCAGTCACCTGACATTCACTCAATTAGCCATGTCAGCTAACACATTTTTAGATTGGTAAATTAGACTAGCCAGCTATCTAAACTTGTAGTAATCATGGCCGAATACCGACCGGTCACGCAGGGCATGTGCCCAGGGGCCCTGACCTCCAGGGGGCCCCCCACTGATTTTCTTAGTCAATCTCACTCAGATACCATTAACATGGCAGAAGTCATGGCAAAATGTCTAGAATTGCAGAAAATTTGTTCGAAAATCGCAAACCTTTTCTCTCCGCCCCCATGGCAAAATGTGTAAAACTGCAGAACTTGCTTTAAAAAACGGCAACATTTGTTATTTTATTTTTTGGAACTCAGTCGGGGGTCTCAATTTACTGTTGAGAGTTAGAATATTACAATGTTATTAAACATGGCATAAGTCATGGCAAAATGTGTAGAATTGCAGGAAATGTGCTTTAAAGTTGCAATATAGAAATGTGAGTTATAGATTTGTCAATTTCATTGAAAGCAACTCTAAAAAGCAGTAGATATGTTCTATTTGTGCTATTTCTATGCTTCCTGTTCTTAAGTTTCATTTTTGCATCTTTTACTTTCGGTTTTGTACACCAACTTCAAACAGCTGAAAATACAATATTTTTGGTTATAGAAAATGTATTTAATACTATACTTGCTTGTTTTGTCACATAAACTGAAACTAGGGCGGACTATTAGAATTTTAGCAACCAGGAAATGGAGGAGCGATTTCCGCATAGTTCATCTTTAAAATTGAAATCTCGCATAGGTCCCCAAAAGGCCCTGCACCATCTTGATAAGAATTGACCAGATCATACAACTTTCTATTAAAAACAGTTGTATTTAATGGATTACATCATTTTACATTTTAGTCATTTAGCAGACGCTCTTGTCCAGAGCGATTTACAGTTAGTGAGTGTATACATTTTCATCCTGCCACCCCCGTGGGAAACGAACCCACAACCCTGGCGTTGCAAGCGCCATGCTCTACCAACTGAGCTACAGGGGACCAATAGGAAACTAATAAAATAACAGAAGTAGGTTACACCAACATTAGTTTTCCTTCATACAACGTGTTGGGTAAATTGCCACCGTAGATTTGCCGTGGTAAAGGAGGAAATATTTGACAACATTTCAGTTGTATGGAATGACTGTCAAATAAGCTAGATACATCGCCCTTAAGTCAGCTCATAATGACAAAATTGTTCCAATGATAATACCAACCAGAGGTCGAAATAGTCTTGAAAATTTTTGGCTGCAATCTGGACTAAAATATAACCTCGACATCCGCTTTAGGGAGTGGTAAATCAGTAGCCAGTGTTGGTTGCAATTGAGAACAGCTGTGCAGGTGACTTTAGCCCATATTGATGGTTAAAGGGAGATCAGCTGGCGATAACCTGGTGGCTTTCGATGGTTGCAATTGGCCCTATGACATTATGTAGGTTTTATAGCCTGCCTATCACTGTTATCTTAATAGCTGGGTGTAGTTGTCATGTGACATTTCCTCATAAAGTTATCATAGTAGGCAAAATTCTATAGAACTGTAATTTGAGAATAGTTGGCCCTGGCAAGTGGAGTAAATGTGGAAACCAATAGCTTAAATATCACATTCATTTTTTTTATATATTTTTTTATAGACTTTTTTTTTAATGAGGCCTGCTATTTACATAACCAATATATTTTGAGCGATAGGACCATAGACATTAAAAACAAGGATAGGACAGGTGCAGGCCTTAGCCTCGGGTAGTAGTGGTGCTATTGGTGCTGCAGCACCACCTGATAAAAAACAATATTAATACAATACAATTTTTTTTGGGGGGGGGTATTTTTTTATTCACAAAAGTAGTGCACTGGGCCTATGATAGTGCTGTATTAGGCATTGATCACAGCGACAGCATCATCTGGATATGTGTGCAACAAAAGTTCAACATTCCTCTTCTGCTACTATTTCTGTCAAACTGTCTATGCATACAGTTTGATGCATACGTTTGATAAATCCAACATAAGCACCACACGGAACGCACAGCAATTGTGCTCCGCAATGCAATCCTGCAAGGCAAAACGCAGCATTCCATTGGAAATTAATGTACTTCTGGTGTCCCAAAACGCAAAACCCTGTCAGTGTGATCGAGGCGTTAGCGGACCGATATAGTCCCCCGCGACGCAGCGTATGCATATGTTTGCATGTGGGTGTGTAGAATTACCGAGTTTTGCCACAGGGCGGCGCTCAAAACTTACTCCTCGTTTGGGCGTTCAACTCCCCCCCTCCATCCCAACACCTCTCCATCCCCGCGCCTGGCTCCT
>NC_140013.1:41892762-41898837 GCF_964263955.1 Coregonus lavaretus
GAAGTGATTTATAGATGACCTGGAGCCAGTGGGTTTGGCGACGAATATGTAGTGAGGGCCAGCCAACGAGAGCATACAGGTCACAATGGTGGGTAGTATATGGGGCTTTGGTGACAAAACGGATGGCACTGTGATAGACTACATCCAATTTGCTGAGTTGAGTGTTGGAAGCTATTTTGTAAATGACATCGCCGAAGTCAAGGATCGGTAGGATAGTCAGTTTTACGAGGGCATGTTTAGCAGCATGAGTGAAGGAGGCTTTGTTGCAAAACAGGAAGCCGATTCTAGATTTAACTTTGGATTGGAGATGCTCACTGTGAGTCTGGAAGGAGAGTTTACGGTCTAACCAGACACCTAGGTATTTGTAGTTGTCCACATATTCTAAGTCAGACCCGCCAAGAGTAGTGATTCTAGTCGGGCGGGCGGGTGTAAGCAGCGTTCGATTGAAGAGCATGCATATAGTTTTACTAGTATTTAAGAGCAGTTGGAGGCCACAGAAGGAGTGTTGTATGGCATTGAAGCTCGTTTGGAGGTTTGTTAACACAGTGTCCAATGAAGGGCCAGATGTATACAAATAGTAAATATACGAATAGAGTTGGCCCGACAATTGAACCATGTGGCACCCCCATAGAGACTGCCAGGCGAGGCAGTCAGTTGAGAAACCAAGGCTATTTAGTCTGCCAATAAGAATGCGTGATTGACAGAGTCAAAAGCCTTGGCCAGGTAGATGAAGACGGCTGCACTGTACTGTCTTTTATCAATCGCGGTTATTATATAGTTTAGGACCTTGAGTGGGGCTGAGGTGCACCCATGATCAGCTCGGAAACCAGATTGCATAGCGTACGTTGGGAAGGTACGTTGGGATTCGAAGTGGTCGGTGATCTGTTTGTTAACTTGGCCTTCAAATACTTTCTAAAGGCAGGGTAGGATGGATATAGGTCTGTAGCAGTTTGGATCTAGAGTGTCACCCCCTTTGAAGAGGGGGATGACCGCGGCAGCTTTCCAATCTCTGGGGATCTCAGACGTTATGAAAGAGAGGTTGAACAGACTAGTAATAGGGGTTGCGACAATTTCGGCGGCTAGTTTTAGAAAGAAAGGGTCCAGATTGTCTAGCCCAGCTGATTTGTAGGGGTCCAGATTTTGCAGCGCTTTCAAAACATCAGCTGTCTGAATTTGTATGTACAGTGGGGAGAACAAGTATTTGATACACTGCCGATTTTGCAGGTTTTCCTACTTACAAAGCATGTAGAGGTCTGTAATTTTTATCATATCTAGTGGCACAGTTAGTTTTTATCATATCTAGTGGCACAGTTAGCACTGCGATGCAGTGCCTTAGACCACTGCGCCACTCAGGAGATCTTATAAAGCATGTAGAGGTCTGTAATTTTTATCATAGGTACACTTCAACTGTGAGAGACGGAATCTAAAACAGAAATCCAGAAAATCACATTGTATGATTTTTAAGTAATTAATTTGCATTTTATTGCATGACATAAGTATTTGATCACCTACCAACCAGTAAGAATTCCGGCTCTCACAGACCTGTTAGTTTTTCTTTAAGAAGCCCTCCTGTTCTCCACTCATTACCTGTATTAACTGCACCTGTTTGAACTCGTTACCTGTATAAAAGACACCTGTCCACACACTCAATCAAACAGACTCCAACCTCTCCACAATGGCCAAGACCAGAGAGCTGTTTAAGGACATCAGGGATGAAATTGTAGACCTGCACAAGGCTGGGATGGGCTACAGGACAATAGGCAAGCAGCTTGGTGAGAAGGCAACAACTGTTGGCGCAATTATTAGAAAATGGAAGAAGTTCAAGATGACGGTCAATCACCCTCGGTCTGGGGCTCCATGCAAGATCTCACCTCGTGGGGCATCAATGATCATGAGGAAGGTGAGGGATCAGCCCAGAACTACACGGCAGGACCTGGTCAATGACCTGAAGAGAGCTGGGACCACAGTCTCAAAGAAAACCATTAGTTACACACTACGCCGTCATGGATTAAAATCCTGCAGCGCACGCAAGGTCCCCCTGCTCAAGCCAGCGCATGTCCAGGCCCATCTGAAGTTTGCCAATGACCATCTGGATGATCCAGAGGAGGAATGGGAGAAGGTCATGTGGTCTGATGAGACAAAAATAGAGCTTTTTGGTCTAAACTCCACTCGCCGTGTTTGGAGGAAGAAGAAGGATGAGTACAACCCCAAGAACACCATCCCAACCGTGAAGCATGGAGGTGGAAACCATCCTTTGGGGATGCTTTTCTGCAAAGGGGACAGGACGACTGCACCGTATTGAGGGGAGGATGGATGGGGCCATGTATCGCGAGATCTTGGCCAACAACCTCCTTCCCTCAGTAATATCATTGAAGATGGGTCGTGGCTGGGTCTTCCAGCATGACAACGACCCAAAACTAAGGAGTGGCTCCGTAAGAAGCATCTCAAGGTCCTGGAGTGGCCTAGCCAGTCTCCAGACCTGAACCCAATAGAACATCTTTGGAGGGAGCTGAAAGTCTGTATTGCCGAGCGACAGCCCCGAAACCTGAAGGATCTGGAGAAGGTCTGTATGGAGGAGTGGTCCAAAATCCCTGCTGCAGTGTGTGCAAACCTGGTCAAGACCTACAGGAAACGTATGATCTCTTGTAATTGCAAACAAAGGTTTCTGTACCAAATATTAAGTTCTGCTTTTCTGATGTATCAAATACTTATGTCATGCAATAAAATGCAAATTATTTACTTAAAAATCATACAATGTGATTTTCTAGATTTTTGCTTTGTAAGTAGGAAAACCTGCAAATTCGGCAGTGTATCAAATACTTGTTCTCCCCACTGTAGGTCTGTAGCAGTTTGGATCTAGAGTGTCACCCCCTTTGAAGAGGGGGATGACCGCGGCAGCTTTCCAATCTCTGGGGATCTCAGACGATACGAAAGAGAGGTTGAACAGGCTAATAATAGGGGTTGCGACAATTTCGGCTGCTAATTTTAGAAAGAAAGGGTCCAGATTGTCTAGCCCAGCTGATTTGTAGTGAAATAGTACAATAACAACTAACCCAAACAGCAATAGGCTAGTTATATTGACATGGGAGAGAGGCATAACGCAATCACAGGTGTTATTCGAGAGGGCTAAGACAACAACTGGTAATGGCGACGAAAGTTTGGGCTTAGGCTAAACAGATAAACAGGATGGGGTACCGTGTAAAGGAACAGTCCAGCGGGCATCAGTTGTGTAGCTGAGTGATCATAATGTCCAGTTTACAGCAATAGGTAAGTCCAGGAGCAGTTCGTAGGCTGCTACAGCACAGGCGAGCAGGAGGCACGGCTGTTGATTGCGTGTGCTAGCGGGCTGGTGCTAGCAGATGGACCTTCGTGGTCGTCGCAACGGGAAGCCTGTTGAAACCACATCAGACGATTACGTCGGCAGACCAGTCCTGATGGATCGGCGGGGCTCCGTGTCGACACTAGGAGGTCCCGTCCGGTTGACAGAGAGGTGGATAGCCGGGAGATGGGCCTGGCTCGAGGCTAGCTCAAGACTAACTGGTGCTAGCTTTGGGGCAAGTGGTGATTAGTGGTGATTAGCCAAGAACAACATCCATTCGGTTGCAGCTAGCTAGTTGTGATGATCCGGTGTTAAGGTTCAGTGATTCCGGCAGAAAATCCTAAATGCTCTGGGTCGATAGCACGCTGTGCAGACTGGCCGATAATTGTCCAGGCTAGAGCTGGCTGGTAGGTAGTGCAAGCCACGGACAGTGATGAAGACCACTAACGGTGGCTAATAGCAATAGCTAATAGCAAGTAGCTAGTTAGCTGGCTAGTTTCAGCCGTGGGTTCTTGATAAAAGGTATGAAGAAATAATAGAATCCGTTCCACATTGGGTGAGGCGGGTTGCAGGAAAGTATATTTAGTTAAGGATGAAAGTGAGCTAGAGAAATATATATACGAAAAAAGACCCAAAAAAACAAAAAAAACAGGCTATTTACACTAGGACACAACATAATACATGGCCGCTCTGCTATGCCATCTTGGAATCAGAGGTTCTAGAACATAGCTACAGAGGTTCTATAGCATATCTACAGAGGTTCTATAGCATAACTACAGAGGTTCTATAGCATAGCTACAGAGTGTCACGATCGTCGGGAACAGATGAGGACCAAGGCGCAGCGTTGCAGACGAACATACTCTTTATTAGTGATACGCGACCAAAACAACAAAAACAAAAACGTGACAGTCAACGGTCAAACACAAACCAACTAGAACAAGATCCCACAACTAATGTGGGAAAACAGCCTCTATAAGTATGGCTCCCAATCAGAGACAACCAGCCACAGCTGACACTCGTTGCCTCTGATTGGGAACCACTCTGGCCAACACAGAAATATAATACCTAGAATCCCGACATAGAAACACAACACATAGATCTACACACCCTGGCTCAACATAACAGTGTCCCCAGAGCCAGGGCGTGACAGTACCCCCCCCTAAAGGCGCGGACTCCGACCGCGTCAACCAAATACCACAGGGGAGGGACCGGGTGGGCACTCCGCCTAGGCGGCGGATCCGGCTCCGGGCCTGATCCCCGCTCCCTCTCCAACCCCCCAAAGTACCCCTGGTCCGGTCTGACCCCGCTGGCCGGAGCTGGACTGCACACTGGTGGAGCGGATTGCTCTAGCTCCGGCGTGAAGCATCTGACCGGTGCCGGACCAGGCACCGGTGGAACAGGCACGGGACGTGCCGGACTGACGACGCACACCACTGGCTTGGTGTGGGAAACAGGCACGGGCCGTGCCGGACTGACGACGCACACCACTGGCTTGGTGTGGGGAGCAGGAGCGGGCCGGACCGGGCTGGCGACGCGCACCATTGGCTTGGTGCGGGGAGCAGGAAAGGGCCGGACCGGGCTGGCGACGCGCACCATTGACCTGGTGCGGAGAGCAGGAACAGGACGGGCCGGGCTGGCGACACGCACCATTGCCCTGGTGCGGGGAGCAGGAACAGGCCGGGCCGGGCTGGCGACGCGCACCATAGGCTCGGTGCGGGGAGCAGGAACAGGCCGGGCCGGGCTGACGACACGCACCACAGGCTCGATGCGAGGAACAGGAACAGGCCGGACCGTACTGGGGACACACACCACTGGCCCTATGCAGGGATCAGGAACGGTCCGGACCGGACTGGTAACACACCCCAGTACCTCTCGCCGTGCCTCCACACTTTCCTTCCCCTTTAATACCAGTGGCCCCCGTAACCTGGCGGCCTCCTCTGCCAACCCGCTGGACCGCTCTATCGCGGCCTCCTGCTGCCCCGACGTCCACGTCGTGAGCCCCCCCTAAAAAATTTCTGGGTGTCTCTCCTCCCCGTGGACCAGGCCTCCCTAGTTCTCGCCAGACTCTCACCCCACTGCTCCAAAGTCCAACCACTCTGCTCTTCACTTGGCTTGGCCCAGTCGAGACTCTTAATCCACTGCTCCATAGTCCAACCTCTCTGCTCTTCACTTGGCTGGGCCCAGTCGAGACTCCTACTCCACTGATCCCAGGTCCATCCTCTCTCCTCTTCACGCTGCTTGGTCCTGTCTTGGTGGGATCTTCTGTCACGATCGTCGGGAACAGATGAGGACCAAGGCGCACCGTTGCAGACGAACATACTCTTTATTAGTGATACGCGACCAAAACAACAAAAACGAAAACGTGACAGTCAACGGTCAAACACAAACCAACTAGAACAAGATCCCACAACTAATGTGGGAAAACAGCCTCTATAAGTATGGCTCCCAATCAGAGACAACCAGCCACAGCTGACACTCGTTGCCTCTGATTGGGAACCACTCTGGCCAACACAGAAATACAATACCTAGAATCCCGACATAGAAACACAACACATAGATCTACACACCCTGGCTCAACATAACAGTGTCCCCAGAGCCAGGGCGTGACACAGAGGTTCTAGAACATAACTACAGAGGTTCTATAGCATAACTACAGAGGTTCTATAGCATAGCTACAGAGGTTCTAGAACATAACTACAGAGGTTCTATAGCATATCTACAGAGGTTCTATAGCATATCTACAGAGGTTATATAGC
>NC_140013.1:41899037-41946537 GCF_964263955.1 Coregonus lavaretus
TGGCTGGCTGGCTGACTGGCTGGCTGGCTGGCTGGCTGACTGGCTGACTGGCTGGCTGGCTGGCTGGCTGGCTGGCTGGCTGGCTGACTGACTGGCTGACTGGCTGGCTGGCTGACTGGCTGCCTGGCTGGCTGGCTGACTGGCTGCCTGGCTGACTGGCTGGCTGGCTGGCTGGCTGGCTGGCTGACTGGCTGGCTGGCTGGCTGGCTGGCTGAATGACTGACTATGGAACGACTACCTCCTCATTAGTAGAGACAGTGTGGGGTACATAATCTTTCAGTGCTCTAGAAGTGTAGAACTACGCTATCCCACCTAATAGTACATTTCAGTATGAGGTAACTCGTAAAAGCCGCTCTCAGCGAACATGCATTTTGCCCATTCCTCAGTGTTAGCTAATTTTCTCAGCATGCATTAGGAATGGGTTTTATGAGCTTTTTCTTGCTTTGAAAGATTGTGAATGTTTGTGTGCTGTGCATTGGTCTGTAGGTGGGCTGGCAGGTCCATGCTGACTCTGTAGTCTGGTTGTCACCGCTGAGACCGAGAGGGGTGTTAGTGTGAGGGGGGAGGGAGGGGAGAGAGAGGAGGGAAGAGGGGGGGAGGGACAGCAAGGGTGGAGGTAGAGTGGAAGGAGGACTATAAGGAAGAGGCCAGAAAAAAGGGAGGAGACAGGTGGCAGATTGAACGAGGGATCAAGGACGGGGGGGAAGGGAAGCCATACCTCGATTTTCCTCCATCCTTTTTAATATTTAATGAGGAGAGATTTCATCCAGTTGAGAGAGTAGAGAGGAACAGGCATAATCATCTAAAACTTGGAGGGGGGAGGGGTGGGGAGGGGGGAGGGCTGGGGAGAGGGCCCAGAATGGGAAGTGCGGAAGTCGGGGGGGGGGGCTAGCAACACACACACACACACACACACAAGGACACGGGTGTAACATGCGTCGGTGACGGTTTCCCCTCAGCCCATGTGGTATTAGCAGGCAGGGGTTAGGTGGGGTGGGGGGCTAGCAACATGCTAGCAGGCTAACAGACAGGCAGCAGCATGGAAGCATGTCGAATCGGAGAGTGTAAATTCTCTCATTCTCCCTGGTGCCATTATTGTGTCTCGCCAACAGTGCTATAAGCAGCAGCAGCAGCAGGAAGGAGAACATGACAGAAAATGGAGCAAGGGGAAGAAAATGAGCCAATGGGAGCTGAGGTTTCTGAGGCTATAGTGCTGACAGGCTGTGTTTAACACCTCTAGTGACGCTGACAGGTCTGGAACTGGGGAACACCTGGTTGCCTGTTATGGCTTTATACGTTTCCAGTCATGGTCTCTTTGTGTTCACCGTCAGGGAGAGCACATTTTATATTCATACTATTTGGAGAGAGAGAGAGAGAGAGAGAGAGAGAGTAGGAGAGAGAGAGAGAGAGAGAAAGAGAGACAGAGAGAGAGAGAGTAGGAGAGAGAGAGAGAGAGAGAGAGAGAGAAGAGAGAGAGAGAGAGAGAGAGAGAGAGAGAGAGAGAGAGAGAGAGAGAGATTACGCTTTTTAAACTCCTGATGTTTCCATTGCAGGCGATAGTGGAGGTGTCCTTTTCCTGATGTTTCCATTGCAGGCGATAATGGAGTTGTGTCCTTTTCCTGATGTTTCCATTGCAGGCGATAGTGGAGGTGTCCTTTTCCTGATGTTTCCATTGCAGGTGATAGTGGAGTTGTGTCCTTTTCCTGATGTTTCCATTGCAGGTGATAGTGGAGTTGTGTCCTTTTCCTGATGTTTCCATTGCAGGCGATAGTGGAGTTGTGTCCTTTTCCTGATGTTTCCATTGCAGGCGATAGTGGAGGTGTCCTTTTCCTGATGTTTCCAACATTATTTCTAAAAGGAGAGTTTGTCTGTAGAAGTATTACACAAATCCAACCTTTCCCTCTTTCATCTGTTTCTTGAGCTCTGAGAGGAATTGATCATGATTGTGATCGTGAACAGGATTGATCATGTTAATTCATCTCTAACTGCACTATCTCATGTCTAAATGTCAGGGAGCACTCTCTCTACAGAGCCTTAGGTTAGGTACCAGTACTGGTGGTCTGTCCAGTATGGATTTTCTATTTATGTAGTAATTGATAAAGGGGCTGAATGAGAGAGGAAACTAGGGGCAGTAATCAATAGTACCAGTGGATAGAGGATCCTTTTTCCCTCTCCTGAAATACAACCTAATTTTACAACGTCAACTTTTGTAGCAGTATATGTACTGTATTAAATAATGAACATTGTGTTATAAGGACACCTCACCAGTTCACACTCTCCGTTTTCTAGTAGCAGGCACAATTTTAACCGTTAAGTAATTGCATATTTGATTGAATACAGGATGGAATGTTTGGTACATCCTACAGCAGTACGATTCTCTTGTATGAGATAGAAGCCTGGTAGAGACTAGGGAGGAGAGAAGCAGGTGTGAATATTAAGTTATTCTGATGTATTGGCTTTTGTTCTGCACTGCAGGTGCTGAAGCAGCACTCTTCTCCTCCTTCTCTCTCCTCCTACCCTCATCTCTCCTCCTCTCTCCTCCCACCCTCCCACCCTCCTCTCTCCTCCCACCCTCCTCTCCTCTCTCCTACCCTCCTCTCTCCGCCTCCTCTCTCCTCCCACCCTCCTCTCTCCTCCTCTCTCCTCCCACCCTCCTCTCTCCTCCCACCCTCCTCTCCTCTCTCCTACCCTCCTCTCTCCGCCTCCTCTCTCCTCCTACCCTCCTCTCTCCTCCCACCCTCCTCTCTCCTCCCACCCTCCTCTCCTCTCTCCTACCCTCCTCTCTCCGCCTCCTCTCTCCTCCCACCCTCCTCTCTCCTCCTCTCTCCTCCTACCCTCCTCTCTCTTCTTCTCTCCTCTCTCCTCCACTCCTCTCTCCTCCTACACTCCTCTCCTCCCACCCTCCTCTCTCCTCCTCCTCCTATCCTCCTCTCTCCTCCTCTCTCCTCCACTCCTCTCTCCTCCTACCCTCCTCTCTCCTCCACTCATCTCTCCTAACCTCCTCTCTCTTCCTACCCTCCTCTCTCCTACCCTCCTCTCTCCTCCTACTCTCCTCTCTCCTAACCTCCTCTCTCCTCCTACTCTCCTCTCTCCTAACCTCCTTTCTCCTCCTCCTCTCCTCTCCTCTCTCCTACCCTCCTCTCTCTTCCTCCACTCCTCTCTCCTAACCTCCTCTCTCCTCCCACCCTCCTCTCTCCTCCTCCTCTCCTCTCTCCTACTCTCCTCTCTCCTAACCTCCTCTCTCCTCCTGCTCTCCTCTCTCCTAACTTCCTCTCTCCTCCTCCTCTCCTCTCTCCTACCCTCCTCTCTCCTACTCTCCTCTCTCCCAGCCTCCTCTCTTCCTACCCTCCTCTCTCCTCCTCCTCTCCTCTCTCCTCCCACCCTCCTCTCTCCTCCCACCCTCCTCTCCCCTCTCCTAATCTCCTCTCTCCTAACCTCCTCTCTCCTCCTACCCTCCTCTCCTCCTACCCTCCTCTCTCCTCCTCCTCTCCTCTCTCATCCTCCACTCCTCTCTCCTCCTACCCTCCTCTCTCCTCTTCCTCCTCTCCTCTCTCATCCTCCACTCCTCTCTCCTAATCTCCTCTCTCCTTCTCCACTCCTCTCTCCTCTCTCCTCCTACCCTCCTCGCTCCTCTCTCCTCCTACCCTCCTCTCCCCTCCTCTCTCCCCTCTCCTCCTCTCTCCTCCTCCTCCTCTCTCCTCTCTCCTCCTCCTCTCCTCTCTCCTTCTACCCTCCTCCTCTCCTCTCTTCTCCTACCCTCCTCTCCTCTCTCCTCTCTCATCTCCTGGGGAGCGTTGCTGCACAGCTATTTTCAGGTCTCTCCAGAGATGTTCGATCAGGTTTAAGTCCGGGCTCTGGCTGGGCCACTCAAGGACATTCAGAGACTTGTCCCGAAGCCACTCCCGCGTTGTCTTGGCTGTGTGCTTAGGATCGTTGTCCTGTTGGAAAGTGAACCTTCGCCCCAGTCTGAGGTCCTGAGAGCTCTGGAGCATCAAGGATCTCTCTGTACTTTGCTCTGTTCATCTTTCCCTCGATCCTGACTAGTCTCCCTGCCGCTGAAAAACATCCCCACAGCATGAAGCTGCCACCACCATGCTTCACCGTATGGACGTATCAGACGTGACGCTTGGCATTCAGGCCAAAGAGTTCAATCTTGGTTTCATCAGACCAGAGAATCTTGTTTCTCATGGTCTGAGAGTCTTTAGTGATAACTAAGTGGCTCGGGGAACAAAACATCGACATTTTGGGTCCATGGCCAGGAAACTCCCCAGACCTTAATCCCATTGAGAATTTATGGTCGATCCTCAAGAGGCGGGTGGACAAACAAAAACCCACAAATTCTGACAAACTCCAAGCAATGATTATGCAAGAATGGGCTGCCATCAGTCAGGATGTGGCCCAGAAGTTAATTGACAGCATGCCAGGGCGGATTGCAGAGGTCTTGAAAAAGAAGGCTCAACACTGCAAATATTGACTCTTTGCATAAACTTAATGTAATTGTCAATAAAAAAGCCTTTGACACTTACGGAATGCTTGTAATCATACTTCAGTATACCATAGTAACATCTGACAAAAATATCTCATAACACTGAAGCAGCAAACTTTGTGAAGACCAATACTTGTGTCATTCTCAAAACCTTTGACCACGACTGTATATAGCCAATATATTATGTATTGAATAACAGCGTAAAACATTCTCGTAATGAACGGCTAGTGTCATAACAAGTCCTCATTGCGAGGTTCCCATGAAGTGTTTCTTTACATGACCTTCGAGAAGCACTGTAGGGAATCTACTCAACGCAAATGCTGACATCTAGTGGTGACATTACAAACATGCATGTTGCTGCATTTCACTCCATAGCTTGTGAACAGTGCAGTTCACAGATTTACTTTGAGACAAAGTTTAATTAATTCAGCCCTTCTAGTTTATTAGTGTGCATGTGGTGCTTCAGCATTCTAACCCACTGCCATAGATAGACACATCTTTAAATTGTACCTAAGAAGGTAAACTGAACAAGTGTTTTGTATTTATTTTCGTATTTATAGATGATATAGTTGCTTTTTGGTGGTTATCCACAAATAAAATGTTATTAAATAATGTCCATTTTAATATTTAGTTAAGAAATAATCATTTAGTGTATCTGTTAATCTGGCAGAGATAGCGAAGTTAACCCTATTAGCTCGGGCTTGTTGTTATTTGGCAGAGCTGTAGTTGTAGTCTCCCGAGTGGCGCAGTGGTCTAAGGCGCTGCATCGCGGTGCTAGCTGTGCCACTAGAGATCCTGGTTCGAATCCAGGCTCTGTCGTAGCCGGCCGCGACCGGGAGACCCATGGGGCGGCGCACAATTGGCCCAGCGTCATCAGTAGCTCAGTTGATAGAGCATGGCGTTTGCATAGAGCAGGGTTGTGGGTTTGATTCCCACAGGGGGTATGAAAAAATATATAATGTATGCACTAACTGTAAGTCGCTCTGGATAAGAGCGTCTGCTAAATGACTAAAATGTAAATGTAAAATGTCCAGGGTAGGGGAGGGAATGGCCGGCAGGGATGTAGCTCAGTTGGTAGAGCATGGCGTTTGCAACGCCGGGGGTTGTGGGTTCGAATCCCACGGGGGGGCCAGTATGTAAAATAAAAATAATGTATGCACTCACTAACTGTATGTCGCTCTGGATTTTGGTGGGAATTCAGTTATTACGTTTATTGAAGAATTTTACATATTTTTTCTTAGAAAGTACTCATATATAAATGTTCTTATTCTATCAGGTATTTTAAAAAATAAAGTAAATGATATGCGCCAACTTTGCATAAATACACATGGTGTATTTGTATATATGAATACATTAACATAAAGGGGTGGAACAGGACTGCAAACACCAAACACTTTCTCAGTCTACCCTACCTGTACTCACCTGCTCTGTCTAGACTGCCTCATTAATTACTGTTGTGGTCACGTTCTCTTGCGTAATTCAACAAGTGTGTCACTAGCGGGATACCCTCGGATAAAAACATCTACACGCTTGGCTCTAGATTACACCTATCTAAAGATACTTTACATTGTTTGCGAGATCAGACATAATATCACTATAATCCGAATGTTCATTTTCAGAAGTTGCTTTCATTTCAGCTCATCTAATTTGGAAACATTTCAACTCTATTAAATTAGTGCTTTTTTAATTTCCAGAAAAAAAGTTATCTTTCTTCTCTTTCTTGTGAGTGTCGAGACGGTGCGTTAAATCCCCGACGAAGCTTTAGCCTTGTCATAGATTCAACGGAAAGACAAGTGAATTCCATTGAGCCCATTTCAGCCATTACCGGAGTGTGTTTGACAGGTCATTAGAAACATTTCCGCGGTCGTAAAGTTAACGGGGGGGGAAAAAAAAACCGACAGGCACAAGCAAGAGTATGAAAGGGTGGCAGGAGTCAAATGAAAATAACGATAAATCCAGTGAGCTTTAAGTGGTTTTAGCATCCCCTCAACACACAGGAAATACATGGCTGAAAAAGACAGATCCTTAGGTGGGCGGGGGCATGCACGTTGCTAGTAGTGTCAGTTAAAGGTCTGCTGAACTACTAAGCATAATATCATTATAACAGGCACCAGCCAGCTCTCTCCTCTCTTTTTAAGTAGGCCAGTTGGAGAGCCGTGAATGTGGAATGAGCTGGAACTGAACTCAGGGGACCCAGCAGAGACACTAGAGTCACTAGTTGCCTCATCGTACATAGAGAGAAGATGGTGCATTAAATCAGGTATTTAAAAAAAAATGTATCCGGGGAAAGTATAAATTGGTTATTTTTGTGCCAATGTTTCCTCCTCATGGACTACTGTATGTCAGGTGCTTATCAGGGTAGGACTCCTTGTGCCTGGTCTGAAGTCTAGTTGTGTTTAGTCTCATGTTGTTTATTGTTGGTAGCCTGAACCGACACGTTTCCAGATTATTTCTGTCAACCAGGAATGAGCTCAGACTGTGACAGTCAATGTCACATGTGTGTGGCACGCTGCTCATCAGCTGTTAGTCACACGCCAGTATGATATGATCTAGGATTCTGGTCAGTCCATCAGTAAGACAGTCAGTAGGATTCTGGTCAGTCTATCAGTAAGACAGTCAGTAGGATTCTGGTCAGTCTATCAGTAAGACAGTCAGTAGGATTCTGGTCAGTCTATCAGTAAGACAGTCAGTAGGATTCTGGTCAGTCTATCAGCAAGACAGTCAGTAGGATTCTGGTCAGTCTATCAGTAAGACAGTCAGTAGGATTCTGGTCAGTCCATCAGTAAGACAGTCAGTAGGATTCTGGTCAGTCCATCAGTAAGACAGTCAGTAGGATTCTGGTCAGTCTATCAGCAAGACAGTCAGTAGGATTCTGGTCAGTCTATCAGTAAGACAGTCAGTAGGATTCTGGTCAGTCCATCAGTAAGACAGTCAGTAGGATTCTGGTCAGTCCATCAGTAAGACAGTCAGTAGGATTCTGGTCAGTCTATCAGCAAGACAGTCAGTAGGATTCTGGTCAGTCCATCAGTAAGACAGTCAGTAGGATTCTGGTCAGTCCGTCAGCAAGCTGTCATATGCCTTTTACTGAGGATTGGCTTCTGTCTCGCCACTCTACCATACAGGCCTGATTGGTGGAGTGCTGCAGAGATGGTTGTCCTTCTGGAAGGTTCTCCCATCTCCACAGAGGAACTGTGGAGCTCTGTCAGAGTGACCATTGGGTTCTTGGTCACCTCCCTGACCAAGGCCCTTCTCCCCTGATTGCTCAGTTTGGCTGGGCGGCCAACTCTAGGAAGTGTCTTGGTGGTTCCAAATTTCTTCCATTTAAGAATGATGGAGGCCACTGTGTTCTTGGGGACCTTCAATGCTGCAGAAATGTTTTGGTACCCTTCCCCAGATCTGTGCCTCGACACAATCCTGTCTCTGCTCTCTACAGACAATTCCTTCGACCTCATGGCTTGGTTTTTGCTCTGACATGCACTGTCAACTGTGGTACCTTATATAGTCAGGCGTGTGCATTTCCAAATCATGTCCAATCAATTTAATTTACCACAGGTGGACTCCAATTAAGATTTGGAAACATCTCAAGGATGATCAATGGAAACAGGATGCATCTGAGCTCAATTTCAAGTTTCATAGCAAAGGGTCTGAAAACTTATGTAAATAATTTATTTATGTTTTTTATTTTCAATAAATTAGCAAAAACTTCTAAAAACTTGTTTTCACTTTGTCATTATGGGGTATTGTGTGTAGATTAATGAGTTTTTTTTTTCTTTAATCCAAGTCAAGGTGTCTGAATAATTTCAGAATGCACTGTATGTACATAAAGGCTCTCTATTAAATGGTAGTAGGTACCTTGTGATAGTTAGTGCCTTATCAATACCATTCAGTTCCGCAATGTCAATGATAGGAGAAAAATGTGTATCATTGATGGGAATTTGAACTCAGTAGCGTAACAGTAAGACGATAAAAGACAGCTAACATGACTCCGAAATAAAATAATTGGATGATCCTCTCCTCTCCTCTCCTCTCCTCTCCTCTCCTCTCCTCTCCTCTCCTCTCCTCTCCTCTCCTCTCCTCTCCTCTCCTCTCCTCTCCTCTCCTCTCCTCTCCTCTCCTCTCCTCTCCTCTCCTCTCCTGTCCACTCCTGTAAATGTCATATCTCTCTGTAGTTTGCTCATCGTTAGGGAGCTTCTCCAATTAGAAAGGTTAGTTCTCTGCCTAGGAAGATACAGTAATCACTTCAGACAGACAAGAAGGCCCAATCTATTCATCTGTGAAATCTGCTCCGGTTACTTTGGGAAACTTTTGTTTGTAGATTTTCGTTTTCTTTAAAATGTTACTGAGGGTTTCTGTTCGGTGTCCTGATTTGAGTAGGGCTGTGGGCTCGCGTCCAAGTAGTCATGTGTTAGAAAACACCTATTCTCTTGGCTACAAAAGTACTGCCACTCAAACATCAAAAAGGTCTCTAAATGCCTATGGTATATTTTTCATCTTCTTTTTGAAATAAGTATTTTTGAGATGAAAGAATAAGATTAGTGTTTTTTGAAAACTAGGGCAGACCTCGTAGAGGGAGAGTGGAGGCAGAGAGGGGGAATGGGAAATCCCCAGAGACATTTCTTCACGGGTAGTTTTTAATCCCTCTAAATCCCCAGAGACATTTCTTTACAGGTTGTTTTTAATCCCTCTAAATCCCCAGAGACATTTCTTTACAGGTTGTTTTTAATCCCTCTAAATCCCCAGAGACATTTCTTTACAGGTTGTTTTAAATCCCTCTAAATCCCCAGAGACATTTCTTTACAGGTTGTTTTTAATCCCTCTAAATCCCCAGAGACATTTCTTCACAGGTTGTTTTTAATCCCTCTAAATCCCCAGAGACATTTCTTCACAGGTTGTTTTTAATCCCTCTAAATCCCCAGAGACATTTCTTTACAGGTTGTTTTTAATCCCTCTAAATCCCCAGAGACATTTCTTTACAGGTTGTTTTTAATCCCTCTAAATCCCCAGAGACATTTCTTTACAGGTTGTTTTTAATCCCTCTAAATCCCCAGAGACATTTCTTTACAGGTTGTTTTTAATCCCTCTAAATCCCCAGAGACATTTCTTTACAGGTTGTTTTTAATCCCTCTAAATCCCCAGAGACATTTCTTTACAGGTTGTTTTTAATCCCTCTAAATCCCCAGAGACATTTCTTTACAGGTTGTTTTTAATCCCTCTAAATCCCCAGAGACATTTCTTTACAGGTTGTTTTTAATCCCTCTAAATCCCCAGAGACATTTCTTTACAGGTTGTTTTTAATCCCTCTAAATCCCCAGAGACATTTCTTTACAGGTTGTTTTTAATCCCTCTAAATCCCCAGAGACATTTCTTTACAGGTTGTTTTTAATCCCTCTAAATCCCCAGAGACATTTCTTTACAGGTTGTTTTTAATCCCTCTAAATCCCCAGAGACATTTCTTTACAGGTTGTTTTAAATCCCTCTAAATCCCCAGAGACATTTCTTTACAGGTTGTTTTTAATCCCTCTAAATCCCCAGAGACATTTCTTCACAGGTTGTTTTTAATCCCTCTAAATCCCCAGAGACATTTCTTTACATGTTGTTTTTAATCCCTCTAAATCCCCGGAGACATTTCTTTACAGGTTGTTTTTAATCCCTCTAAATCCCCAGAGACATTTCTTTACAGGTTGTTTTTAATCCCTCTAAATACCCAGAGACATTTCTTTACAGGTTGTTTTTAATCCCTCTAAATCCCCAGAGACATTTATTTAAAGGTTGTTTTTAATCCCTCTAAATCCCCAGAGACATTTCTTCACAGGTTGTTTTTAATCCCTCTAAATCCCCAGAGACATTTCTTTACAGGTTGTTTTTAATCCCTCTAAATCCCCAGAGACATTTCTTCACAGGTTGTTTTTAATCCCTCTAAATCCCCAAAGACATTTCTTCACAGGTTGTTTTTAATTCCTCTAAATCCCCAAAGACATTTCTTTACAGGTTGTTTTTAATCCCTCTAAATCCCCAGAGACATTTCTTCACAGGTTGTTTTTAATCCCTCTAAATACCCAGAGACATTTCTTTACAGGTTGTTTTTAATCCCTCTAAATCCCCAGAGACATTTATTTAAAGGTTGTTTTTAATCCCTCTAAATCCCCAGAGACATTTCTTCACAGGTTGTTTTTAATCCCTCTAAATCCCCAGAGACATTTCTTTACAGGTTGTTTTTAATCCCTCTAAATCCCCAGAGACATTTCTTCACAGGTTGTTTTTAATCCCTCTAAATCCCCAAAGACATTTCTTCACAGGTTGTTTTTAATCCCTCTAAATCCCCAAAGACATTTCTTTACAGGTTGTTTTTAATCCCTCTAAATCCCCAGAGACATTTCTTCACAGGTTGTTTTTAATCCCTCTAAATCCCCAAAGACATTTCTTTACAGGTTGTTTTAATCCCTCTAAATCCCCAGAGATATTTCTTTACAGGTTATTTTTAATCCCTCTAAATCCCCAGATACATTTCTTTAAAGGTTGTTTTTAATCCCTCTAAATCCCCAGAGACATTTCTTCACAGGTTGTTTTTAATCCCTCTAAATCCCCAGAGACATTTCTTTACAGGTTGTTTTTAATCCCTCTAAATCACCAGATACATTTCTTTACAGGTTGTTTTTAATCCCTCTAAATCCCCAGAGACATTTCTTTACAGGTTGTTTTAAATCCCTCTAAATCCCCAGAGACATTTCTTCACAGGTTGTTTTTAATCCCTCTAAATCCCCAGAGACATTTCTTTACAGGTTGTTTTAATCCCTCTAAATCCCCAGAGACATTTCTTTACAGGTTGTTTTTAATCCCTCTAAATCCCCAGAGACATTTCTTTAAAGGTTGTTTTTAATTCCTCTAAATCCCCAGAGACATTTCTTCACAGGTTGTTTTTAATCCCTCTAAATCCCCAGAGACATTTCTTTAAAGGTTGTTTTAAATCCCGCTAAATCCCCAGAGACATTTCTTTACAGGTTGATTTTAATCCCTCTAAATCCCCAGATACATTTCTTCACAGGTTGTTTTTAATCCCTCTAAATCCCCAGAGACATTTCTTCACAGGTTGTTTTTAATCCCTCTAAATCCCCAGAGACATTTCTTTACAGGTTGTTTTTAATCCCTCTAAATCCCCAGAGACATTTCTTCACAGGTTGTTTTTAATCCCTCTAAATCCCCAGAGACATTTCTTCACAGGTTGTTTTTAATCCCTCTAAATCCCCAGAGACATTTCTTTACAGGTTGTTTTTAATCCCTCTAAATCCCCAGATACATTTCTTCACAGGTTGTTTTTAATCCCTCTAAATCCCCAGAGACATTTCTTCACAGGTTGTTTTTAATCCCTCTAAATCCCCAGATACATTTCTTCACAGGTTGTTTTTAATCCCTCTAAATCCCCAGAGACATTTCTTCACAGGTTGTTTTTAATCCCTCTAAATCCCCAGAGACATTTCTTTACAGGTTGTTTTTAATCCCTCTAAATCCCCAGAGACATTTCTTCACAGGTTGTTTTTAATCCCTCTAAATCCCCAAAGACATTTCTTTACAGGTTGTTTTTAATCCCTCTAAATCCCCAGAGACATTTCTTCACAGGTTGTTTTTAATCCCTCTAAATCCCCAGAGACATTTCTTCACAGGTTGTTTTTAATCCCTCTAAATCCCCAGAGACATTTCTTTACAGGTTGTTTTTAATCCCTCTAATATTTCCCCATGCAGCACCATTTTATAAAAAGAGTGACATAGTAATTTATTGTACCTTGTTTTCAGGGACAGTTGTTTTCAAAACATCCTCAGACTCTGTCGTTTTTTTGAGGCACATCTATGCCCACAAAAAAACATGAATCAGTGTGTTAAAAATATGCATCTTACTTCAGAATAATTGCTTTACTACTATCAGTGTTAGTGAACCAGTGTACAGATAGCAGGTCATACTATCAGTGTTCATGAGTTAGTGAACCAGTGTACAGAAAGCAGGTTAGCATACCGTACACTCATTGTTATTGCAGTAGTTTCCTGTAGCTTATTCGTTGAAGGCGGCTGCTGGCTTGTGTATTGCTGACAGTAGGTCTGTGTGTGTTGTTTGTGTTTGTGTGTGCGCGCGCATGTGTGTGTGTGTGTGTGTGTACCTTAGGGAATGGCCTCCCACAGATGCACTGGTGGAGCGATGTTCGTTGCTAGGGAGAACCAGAGAGATAGCAACATATGCGTTAGCACAGTCATATAGCATATCTTGAATGCTCTTATTATGATTAATTAACTCCAATATATCAATTTGTCCACATCAGCCACTTTTTAGGCCTATAGCAGAGAGAGGCTTCCAGAGAGATGCCAGCTATCCATAGAACATCCTCTTTAACACAGACATAACTCTGTCACAGAGGTAGGGGAGAAAAATGCTCGTATCTTTCCTGAAATTCCCAGGTTTGACAGAAATCCTGGTTGAAATAATTCCTGAAAGCGGGAGGGAATAAGCAGGAAATTCAGAATCCTCCAACCACGATTCCTGGAAAAACCTGGGAATTTGGGAGAAATTACCCGATTTTACAACCGTAAACAGAGGACAGCAGGAGTAAATGGTGATGAATAGTGTTTGTCCCACATCTGTTTGTGCTGTCTTGCCAGCTCCTTTGGTCATTCTCATAGACGGCACAAACACATCTGGGACAGGCTAGTAAATACTATCCTGTGCTATAAATCTCCTCCGTATTGTCTCTGGTGTCAGTATGTTGGACAGTTCAGCGGCTATCTCTCTCTGTAGGGTGTTGTTACTCACTCCCTGTGGATAACATGTCACTGTTGTAGGATACAAAGAGATCCTGTCCCTGTGTAACTCCCATATGGTAAACATACCTCTAGTCTCAAGAGAGAAGCACTGTGGGAGACGAGAGGGTCAAAACTTCACTATTTAGGACGGTGATGTGATATATTTAAATGTTTTACATTTTAGTAGACGCTCTTATCCAGAGCGACTTACAGTTAGTGAATACATTTTTTAAATATTTTTTTTATACTGGCCCCCCATGGGAATCGAACCCACAACCCTGGCGTTGCAAACACCATGCTCTATCAACTGAGCTACATCCCTGCCGGCCGTTCCCTCCCCTACCCTGGACGAATTGTGCGCCGCCCATGAGTCTCCCGGTCGCGGCCGGCTGCGACAGAGCCTGGATTTGAACCAGGATCTCTAGTGGCACAGTTAGCACTGCGATGCAGCGCCTTAGACCACTGCGCCACTCAGGAGACATAGTATGGCTATAGTATGCTGCCATCCCTGATTCAGGCTAAGCTACAGACATTACATTGCTGTTATGTCATTTTCATCTGGCTTTATTGGGTGATTCAACCCTTTATCATTCCAGGTGACATATGAGATGTCACACTGGTGTTATTATGAAGTGGCAAAACCCTCTGTATCAAAATGCATTAAATATCTTGAAATTTGCTGCTAACTTTTTTGTGTCAATCTTTTTTTCAGAACTTTATGTAGCATATATCATGATATGAGATTATTCTACAAACGTTTTTAATAGGATATGTCTACATGATTGGTTTGTCTTGTTTTCTATCAGGTTAAGGATCTCTGATGCCATGCGACCCACCTCCTCCCCTCAGTGAGACAGCCCATACCTAAAACTCAGGGACCCCCAGGACAGGAGAGGGATGTGAAGCCAGCTCTGGGCTCTGTGAAGCCAGCTCTGGGCTCTGTGAAGCCAGCTCTGGGCTCTGTGAAGCCAGCTCTGGGCTCTGTGAAGCCAGCTCTGGGCTCTGTGAAGCCAGCTCTGGGCTCTGTGAAGCCAGCTCTGGGCTCTGTGAAGCCAGCTCTGGGCTCTGTGAAGCCAGCTCTGGGCTCTGTGAAGCCAGCTCTGGGCTCATGCTGTAAGGCAGAGAGAGACCCAGAGTCCCAGACCCTGAGAGTTGTGGGTACACAGCGTTATCTAATGGATGCCTGAGTGACTGAGTGAAGGAAGAAACTCAGAACAGAACTGACGCGAGGTCATAATGAGTGGTCAGGAAGGCGAGCCGGCCATCGGCCACAGCCATGTTGGTGAGGTCAGGAACAACAACCAGAACAGCCATGTTGGTGAGGTCAGGAGCAACAACCAGAACCAGCAGGCCGGGGGAGGGGGAGTGGGGGCGGTGTTACCCGATGGGGATGATAACGCTAACCAGATGATCCAGATGGGGGAGGGGGGCAGCGACGGCGGAGGGGAGAGTACAGGAGGAGATGTTGGCACTCTGCCCCCCCTGATGTCTCAGACCACTGAGGTATGATGATCTACATTTATCCAGTGACTTACAGATCTGAGTGACTTCCAGATCTAAGTGACTTCCAGATCTGAGTGACTTACAGATCTGAGTGACTTACAGATCTGAGTGACTTACAGATCTGAGTGACTTACAGATCTGAGTGACTTCCAGATCTGAGTGACTTCCAGATCTAAGTGACTTCCAGATCTGAGTGACTTACAGATCTGAGTGACTTACAGATCTGAGTGACTTACAGATCTGAGTGACTTACAGATCTGAGTGACTTACAGATCTGAGTGACTTACATATCTGAGAAGTACTAGGCGATACATAATTCCAATAAGCCAGACTGCCACATACCAAAGATCATTCTCAGCAAGAGCACTGAATTCTATTTATTTATTCATTTGACTGCCCTGTCCATATATTACAAATAGTTCGTATCTTTCTTTTTTTAAAGTCTTTAATGCTATATACTGATGTTGAATCAACCTTTACCTGAACAGGTGTCTCAGACAGAGGAGCAACAGAACAAGATCATCATCTGGGGGACAGACTCTCAGTGTGACGACCCTGAGCTGGCCGAGTTTGAGATGTTAGAGTGCCAGGAGCTGGAGGCATACCTGGTAGAGGACGAGGATGAGGAAGTGTGTGAAGGAGGAGGACTGGGAGGAGTTAAAGGAGGCGCAGGACAGATCCTCCTGGACCAGCCTGTCTCCATCGCGGATCTAGTCTGTGACAGTAGAGATGGAGGAGGGAGGAGGACTATCCAACGGGGCTCCAGAGAGCAGGACGCCGCTGCCATGGGCTCTGGAGGAACCAGGGGGACGGTGGAGTGTGTGACGAGGACAGAGTTCAGCTCTGAGAACCATGTCTTGGCGTCCGCTATGTCCAGTCTGGTCAGTGCTCTGGACACCGTCGGACGGACACAGGCCACCACCACAGACTCCTGGCACGTCCCCTCAGGACCAGACAGGACCATCTCAGAGGAACTAACCCTAGCCTCCCAGTCCTTTACCACCATCTCAGACCTGTCTGGGGCCTCACAGCGATCCAAACAACCTCAGTCTCCATCCAAAAGCACAATACAACGAGCTGACCTCGATCTAAACCAGAACACAACTGTCAGGTCTGAGGAGGAGGTTGTCGTTCCAGAAGCACAAGTCAGTAACAACGTCGTAGTGGGTCGATGTAAATGTCAGCAGAACATGGAGGAGGATCAGGGCAATGAAGAGCACAACCAGAATCTGGAGCAGAGGTACCGGGAGGCTAGAGGTAGTGAGGGGAAGGCAGATGAGGACCACGAGGTTATTCCCCCTGATATGAACCACAACTCACCCGCCAAGTCAGGCACAAATGGGATTCAATCGGTTGAACCCAGAAGCTTGAAGAAGCATGGCTCTTTTGATAAAACCTTAAAGAAACAAGGCTCCTTCGGACAAAGCATGAAGAAAACGACTTCATTCGAACAAAGCATAAAGAAAACAACCTCGTTTGAAAACACCACGAAGAAGTCGGCCTCATTTGATAGAAGCTTGAAGAAAGAACCTTTCTTAGATAGAACGTTGATGAAAGAGGCATCATTCGACGGAACGTTGAGGAAGCAGGGCTCGTTTGAACGCAGCTCCAGTCCTTCCAGCCTGGAAGGGAGGAAGCCTTGGGGTAGCCCCAGCAGGAGCCCCAGCCGCCCAGCCACCCCTCCCTGGTCCCCCAGGAGACCAGCCCCCTCCTCCTCCCCCGCCAAGACCAGCTCCAGACCTCCCTCCTCCTCCACCTCTCCGGCCAAGACCAGCAACCGAGCCTCCAGCCAAGACCGCAGCGACTCCCCACAGAGGGTTACCACCAGTGGCCTCAAAGTGCCTAGTAAGGTCTGTGTAAATAGCAGCATCCCCAAACCCATCTCCCCTCAGCCACCTACAGACCCCAGGCGGGCCTCTCCTCACAAACCCAAACCCGCCCGTCCCAAGATCATCACGTACATCCGTAAGACCCCTCAGGCGAAGACCCAGTCCCAGGGGACAGAGGTTGACCCAAATGAAGCCTTGACACTCCCTCCCTGTCTGTCCTCCTCCCGTCCCAGCCCTCCTACAGCTCACAGAAAGCCCCACAAGGCAGGGCCCCATTCTAAGGCCTCCCAGGTGCTCTGCTCCTCTAATATACTCTTTGATAAGTACCGTCAGGAGATGCAGAAGGCAGGATACTTTCCCCCGGGTACCGGCATGACGTCGCTGGGCATCAAACCTCCCAGCCACCCTCCTCCTCACAACCTCTCTGGGAAGTCTGAGAGCTTTCATGGGGAACTGCCTGACAGATGCATGCATGAGGTGAGAGGGTATGGTATACATTTACATTTTACATTTTAGTCATTTAGCAGACGCTCTTATCCAGAGCGACTTACAGAAGCAATTAGGGTTAAGTGCCTTGCTCAAGGGCACATCGACAGATTTTTCACCTAGTCGGCTCGGGGATTAGAACGAGCGACCTTTCGGTTACTGGCACAACGCTCTTACCCACTAAGCTACCTGCCGCCGTTATAGAATTATCATGTTGATATAGAGCGTTCTGTAGCACTATATAAAAAAATATATAGCATTATAGAGCATTATGTAGCATTATAGTGCTATATAGTATTATGTAATATTATAATAATAAATAATAATATGCCATTTAGCAGACGCTTTTATCCAAAGCGACTTACAGTCATGCGTGCATACATTTTTGTGTATGGGTGGTCCCGGGGATCGAACCCACTGGTATGGTCTTGTGTGTATTTGTAGAAGCACTTGCCAAATGTTAGCGTGCTTGAAAATCATTATCATCATCCTTTTCTGAGTGCTGACTGATACGAAACTTGAATTAAATATAATATAATTTAATTTAATTAATTGAACTAAACTGAAATGAATCGAACTGATAATAACTGATGTTGTATCTCTCTGGTCAAGTTGGCTCCAGCACCTTCACAGCTGGCTCCCCAGGAGGGGACAGGCCTCTACCGTTCCCCCAGGCCCAGAGGGCCCCAGCTGGGTTTAGGGGCCGTCACCCGGCAGCCTGCTGCAGCCAAGACCAGGAGTATGTTCCAGACCCAGGGCCAGACCGGTCAGAGGTCAGGGGTCGTGACCCTCAGCCACCCAGGACAGCAGCAGGCACTGCCAGGGAACAACCAGGGATACCACGACTCCACAGGTGCGTGTTATAGCATTATCATGTTGATATGTTCCAGCTGCGTGTTATAGAATTATCATGTTGATATGTTCCAGTTGCGTGTTATAGAATTATCATGTTGATATGTTCCAGTTGCGTGTTATAGAATTATCATGTTGATATGTTCCAGCTGCGTGTTATAGAATTATCATGTTGATATTATCCAGCTGCGTGTTATAGAATTATCATGTTGATATGTTCCAGCTGCGTGTTATAGAATTATCATGTTGATATGTTCCAGCTGCGTGTTATAGAATTATCATGTTGATATAGAGCGTTCTGTAGCACTATATAAAAAAATATATAGCATTATAGAGCATTATGTAGCATTATAGTGCTATATAGTATTATGTAATATTATAATAATAAATAATAATATGCCATTTAGCAGACGCTTTTATCCAAAGCGACTTACAGTCATGCGTGCATACATTTTTGTGTATGGGTGGTCCCGGGGATCGAACCCACTACCTTGGCGTTACAAGCGCCGTGCTCTACCAGCTGAGCTACCGATTATAGAGCATTATAGAGCGTTATGTAGTGTTATGTAGCATTATAGTGCTATATAGTATTGTGTAACATTATAGAGCGTTATGTAGCATTATAGAGTGTTATGTAGCATTATAGTGCTATATAGCATTATGTATAGAGCGTTATGTATTATTATAGAGCGTTATACATTTTTGTGTATGGGTGGTCCCGGGGATCGAACCCACTACCTTGGCGTTACAAGCGCCGTGCTCTACCAGCTGAGCTACAGATTATAGAGCGTTATGTAGCATTATAGAGCGTTATGTAGTGTTATCTAGCATTATAGTGCTATATAGTATTGTGTAACATTATAGAGTGTTATGTATTATTATAGAGCGTTATGTAGCATTATAGTGCTATATAGCATTATGTAACATTATATAGAGCGTTATGTAGCATTATAGAGCGTTATGTAGTGTTAGCATTATAGTGCTATATAGCATTATGTAACATTATAGAGCGTTAGGTTGTAAGGCCGGTTGAACGTACTGCCAAATTCTCTAAAAAGAACTTGGAGGCGGCTTATGGTAGAGAAATTAACATTAAATTATCTGGTAACAGTTCTGGTGGACATTCCTGCAGTCAGCATGCCAATTGGATACTCCGTCAAAACTTGAGACATCTGTGGCATTGTGTTGTGTGACAAAACTGTACATTTTCTAGTGGCCTTTATTTTCCCCAGCGCCGGAGGGGTTAGCTGCCGTTTTACGGGCTCCTAACCAACTGTGCTATTTTGTGTGTTTTTTTTCGCATTGCTTGTAACTTATTTTGTACATAATGTTGCTGCTACCGTCTCTTATGACTGAAAAGAGCTTCTGGATATCAGAACAGCTGTTACTCACCTCAAACTGGACGAAGATTTTTTCTTTAATGAGTCCGACGCGAAGGATATACTGCTTCTCCGAGACCAGGCCCAAATCCCCGTCATTCCCGTGAAGAAAAGACGGAAATACAGGGGGCTGAGATCGGAGTGCCTTTTGAGAATTCGTCGGCAAGTGGGTAACCTGCCTCTACCATCTGTTCTATTGGCCAACGTGCAATCACTGGAGAATAAACTGGATGATATACGTACGTAACGTCATCCCCACAGTGACGTTACGTACGTATCCCAACCAGAAGCCATGGATTACAGGCAACATCCGCACCGAGCTAAAGGCTAGAGCTGCCGCTTTCAAGGAGCGGGACACTAATCCGGACGCTTATAAGAAATCTCGCTTCGCCCTCCAACGAACCATATAACAGGCAAACAGTCAATACAGGACTAAAATTAAATCCTACTACATAGGCTCTGATGCTCATCGGATGTGGGAGGGTTTCGAAACTATCACGGATTACAAAGGGAAACCCAGCCACGCGCTGCACAGTGATTCGAGCTAAATGCCTTCTATACTCACTTCGAGGCAAGCAACACTGAAACATGCGTGAGAGCACCAGCTGTTCCAGACGACTGTGTGATCACACTCTCCGTAGCCGATTTGAGTAAGACCTTTAAACAGGTTAACATTCACATGGCCAGACGGATTACCAGGACGTGTACTCCGAGCATGTGCTGACCAACTGGCAAGTGTCTTCACTGACATTTTCAACATGTCCCTGACTGAGTCTGTAATACCAACATGTTTCAAGCAGACCACCATAGTCCCCATGCCCAAGAACGCCAAGATATGTCTAAATGACTACCACCCCTTAGCACTCACGTCAGTAGCCATGAAGTGCTTTGAAAGGCTGGTCATGGCTCACATCAACACCATCATCCCGGAAACCCTAGACCCACTCCAATTCGCATACCGCCCCAACAGCTGACACAATCTCAATCGACACTGCCCTTTCCAACCTGGACACCTATGTGAGAATGCAGTTTTTTTGTCATTTTAGTCAACAATCTTATCCAGAGCGACTTACGTGCATACATAAAAATAAAAATAAATCATACTGGCCCCCCGTGGGAATCGAACCCACAACCCTGGCGTTGCAAACGCCATGCTCTACCAACTGAGCTACATCCCTGCCGGCCATTCCCTCCCCTACCCTGGGTAGTCACTTTACCCCTACCTACATGTACAAATTACCTCAACTAACCTGTATCCCCGCACATTGACTCAATACCGGTACCCCCTGTATATAGCCTCGTTATTGTTATTTTATTGTGTTACTTTTTATTTAATTTTTTACTTTAGATTATTTAGTTAATATTTTCTTAACTCTATTTCTTGAACTGCATTGTTGGTTAAGGGCTTGTAAGTAAGCATTTCACGGTAAGGTCTACACCTGTTGTATTCGGCACATGTGACAAATAAAATGTGATTTGATTTGATCATGCTGTTTATTCAGCTTCTTGATATGCCACACCTGTCAGGTGGATGGATTATCTTGACAAAGGATAAATACTCACTAACAGGTACAGTGGGGGAAAAAAGTATTTAGTCAGCCACCAATTGTGCAAGTTCTCCCACTTAAAAAGATGAGAGAGGCCTGTAATTTTCATCATAGGTACACGTCAACTATGACAGACAAAATGAGATAAAAAAAATCCCGAAAATCACATTGTAGGATTTTTTATGAATTTATTTGCAAATTATGGTGGAAAATAAGTATTTGGTCAATAACAAAAGTTTCTCAATACTTTGTTATATACCCTTTGTTGGCAATGACACAGGTCAAATGTTTTCTGTAAGTCTTCACAAGGTTTTCACACACTGTTGCTGGTATTTTGGCCCATTCCTCCATGCAGATCTCCTCTAGAGCAGTGATGTTTTGGGGCTGTCGCTGGGCAACACGGACTTTCAACTCCCTCCAAAGATGTTCTATGGGGTTGAGATCTGGAGACTGGCTAGGCCACTCCAGGACCTTGAAATGCTTCTTACGAAGCCACTCCTTCGTTGCCCGGGCGGTGTGTTTGGGATCATTGTCATGCTGAAAGACCCAGCCACGTTTCATCTTCAATGCCCTTGCTGATGGAAGGAGGTTTTCACTCAAAATCTCACGATACATGGCCCCATGCATTCTTTCCTTTACACGGATCAGTCGTCCTGGTCCCTTTGCAGAAAAACAGCCCCAAAACATGATGTTTCCACCCCCATGCTTCACAGTAGGTATGGTGTTCTTTGGATGCAACTCAGCATTCTTTGTCCTCCAAACAGGACGAGTTGAGTTTTTACCAAAAAGTTATATTTTGGTTTCATCTGAGCATATGACATTCTCCCAATCCTCTTCTGGATCATCCAAATGCACTCTAGCAAACTTCAGACGGGCCTGGACATGTACTGGCTTAAGCAGGGGGACACGTCTGGCACTGCAGGATTTGAGTCCCTGGCGGCGTAGTGTGTTACTGATGGTAGGCTTTGTTACTTTGGTCCCAGCTCTCTGCAGGTCATTCACTAGGTCCCCCCGTGTGGTTCTGGGATTTTTGCTCACCGTTCTTGTGATAATTTTGACCCCACGGGGTGAGATCTTGCATGGAGCCCCAGATCACGGGAGATTATCAGTGGTCTTGTATGTCTTCCATTTCCTAATAATTGCTCCCACAGTTGATTTCTTCAAACCAAGCTGCTTACCTATTGCAGATTCAGTCTTCCCAGCCTGGTGCAGGTCTACAATTTTGTTTCTGGTGTCCTTTGACAGCTCTTTGGTCTTGGCCATAGTGGAGTTTGGAGTGTGACTGTTTGAGGTTGTGGACAGGTGTCTTTTATACTGATAACAAGTTCAAACAGGTGCCATTAATACAGGTAACGAGTGGAGGACAGAGGAGCCTCTTAAAGAAGAAGTTACAGGTCTGTGAGAGCCAGAAATCTTGCTTGTTTGTAGGTGACCAAATACTTATTTTCCACCATAATTTGCAAATAAATTCATTAAAAATCCTACAATGTGATTTTCTGGATTTTTTTCTTCTCAATTTATCTGTCATAGTTGACGTGTACCTATGATGAAAATTACAGGCCTCTCTCATCTTTTTAAGTGGGAGAACTTGCACATTTGGTGGCTGACTAAATACTTTTTTTCCCCACTGTATGTAAACAAATTTGTGCACCACATTTTTGAGAAATAAGCTTTTTGTTTCTGGGATAATTTCAGCTCATGAAACATGGGACCAACACTTTACATGTTGCATTTGTCTTTTTGTTCAGTATAGATATATAGATATATAGATACAGATATATAGATATATGGGCTCTGATATGACACAGGAACGATACGTTTTATTTTGAAACGATTCGGTGCGTTTGGGTTTGATTAGAGGAATGAATCGCTGCGTGTGTGTCTGTGTATTACTGGCTTCCTGGGTACTGGAAATCCCCACAAGGATAGTAAAACAAGGAAAATTATCCATCGTGTGGACATTTCCCAGGTCCCTACGAGGACAAAGCCTATTTTAGGCTTAGGGCTAGAATTAGGGTTGAGGAGTTATGGGAAAATAGGGTTTTTTAATGGAAATCAATTTTAGGTCACTACAAGGATAGTAATACCAAACAGGAAAACATAAAAGTAAACTGGGCATCTACCACCCCACTATCGGTAAGGGAGGGGGGGGGGGCAATGTTTCTCTGTTGTAGAGCATGAACCTGCCGGAGTGAGTCACTGCGTTGATGTTTGCAGAGAACGACAGCGTGTTATCTAGGGTCACGCCAAGGTTCTTTGCACTCTGGGAGGGGGGACACCGTGGAGTTGTCAACCGTGATGGAGAGGTCTTGGAGCGGGCAGCCCTTTCCCTGGGAGGAAGAGCAGCTCTGTTTTTTCAAGGTTGAGCTTGAGGTGGTGGGCTGACATCCAAGCTGAGGATGTTTGCCAGGCACGCAGCGATGCGTGTCGCCACCTGGGTGTCAGAAGAGGGGAGGAGAAGTGTACTTGAGTGTCGTCCGCATAGCAATGATAGGAGAGACCATGTGAGGATATGACGGAGCCGAGTGACTTGGTGGATAGAGAAAAGAGGTGGGGGCCTAGAACCGAGCCCTGAGGGACACCAGTAGTGAGAGTACGTGGTGCTGACACAGATCCTCTCCACGTCACCTGGTAGGAGCGGTCTGCCAGGTAGGATGCAATCCAAGAGTGTGCAGAGCCTGAGACGCCCAGCCCTGAGAGGGTGGAGAGGAGGATCTGATGGTTCACGGTGTTGAAGGTAGCGGATAGATCTAGGAGGATGAGAACAGAGGAGAGAGAGAGAGTCAGCTTTGGAAGCGCGGAGAGCCTCAGTTGAGTGAGCCGCCTTGAAGCCTAACTGGTTAGGGTCAAGAAGATCATTCTGAGAGAGATAGCGAGAGAGTTGGTCAAAGGCGGCACGCTCAAGTAGTTTTTGACGTCAGAGGGGTTGAGTGTTGGTTTCTTGAGGAGGGGAGTGACTCTGGTCATCTTGAATGCAGGATGCAGCCAGTGTTCAGGGATGAGTTGATGAGGGAAGTGAGGAATGGGAGGAGGTCTCCAGAGAAGGTTTGGAGAAAGGAGGACGGGATGGGGTCGAGTGGGCAGGTTGTTGGGCGGCCAGACCTCACTAGTCGCAGGATGTCATCTGGAGAGAGAGGGGAGAAAGAGGTCAAGGCGTAGGGTAGTTCTGTGTGAGTGGGACCAATGGACTCAATAGGCTGAGTGAATGAGGAGCGGATGTCGTCAAACTTTTTGAATTCTAAAGGTGACGCGCAGATGTGCCAGATCAGGAATAGTCCTAACTCTCGTTGGTCAGCGCTCGAAGCTGTGCACAGCGCGCTACTGATATTGCCTGGGGTTGTTCGGCATGCAAAATGACTTGTCGATCAATGACTGGCAACATGCTTAGTTAGACACTCAAGGAGAGGACACATCAGTTGTCACAAAAGACGAGAGGTATTTTTGAGTGGTAGAAAGAAAGTAATTTGAGCAAAAGATGTCAGTGAACCGACTTCGTAACATTTGAATCGATTTTCTACAGTGACCGATGCACTTATATCGGTTTGGAGTCCCGCGGACCGACGCACTTATATCTTAAACAATTTAACCAGGGATCGATGTGTATCGGTGAATCGTTCCATCCTATAACAGAATAATCTCTGATGATGATCATGATCTCATGGCAGGTAAATCAAATCTCATCACAGGTCCCTAGTGGGGTCACAGAGGTTGAGTCCCAAATGGCACCCTATTCCAGATTTGGGACGCATAAAGAGAGGGGTGAAGGGCCAGAGGGGATAAATGAATGGATTGGGAGGATGGCTGGAATGTGTAGCATTGGAGCGATGCGTTATCACTCATGGAACCAATCACAAATAGCTACTCCCTCCACCTTGCCTTCTGTAATCCCCTTTCCTTCATATCCCCGGGTAGCTCAGTTGGTAGAGCATGGCGTTTGCAAACGCCAGGGATGTGGGTTCGATTCCCACGGGGGGCTAGTATGAAAAATGTATGCACTCACTAACTGTAAGTCGCTCTGGATAAGAGCGTCTACTAAATGACTAAAATGTAAAATATCCCCTGCACCAATTCAATCCTTTCAGATCTGAAGGTCCCTTGGGCCGAGGAGTTGGTTGGTGAAACGACTGCACATTATCATTTATACAGTGTAGGACTCTGCCCACACTAACCCCCCTCCCCCCTCCAGCAGACCAGAGGACGCCAGGTCCAGAGACCACCGTGGCCAGGACCCAGCTGCCTAAACCGGGTCAGTCTCGTCTGCGACCCCCAGGCTTCTCGGCCTTGCCACCTGCCCGTCTGGCCGCCTTTGGCTTTGTACGCAGCTCCAGTGTCTCCTCGGTTTCCAGCAACCAATCAACAGACAGCGACCCCTGCCGACCCTCCCAACGTGAGTCATACGCATGCACAGGTACGGGCATGAACGTGCACAGGTACGGGCATGAACGTGCACACAGATAGACATACAGTATGCAGGTACACAGACATACAGTATGCAGGTACACAGACATACAGTATGCAGGTACACAGACATACAGTATGCAGGTACACAGACATACAGTATGCAGGCACACAGACATACAGTATGCAGGTACACAGACATACAGTATGCAGGTACACAGACATACAGTATGCAGGCATGCAGGTACACAACACGCACATACAACCACTCACAAGCACTAACACAGGGTATATACACTACATAGTATACACTATACACTACATAGTATACACTGCACACTACATAGTATACACTACATAGTATACATTATAGACTATGTAGTATACATTATATACTACTTACAGTGCATTCGGAAAGTATTCAGACCCCTTGACTTTTTCTACATTTTGTTACGTTACAGCCTTATTCTAAAATGGATTAAATTGTTTCTTTTCTTCACCAATCTACACACAATAACCCATAATGACAAAGCAAAAACAGGTTTTTAGAAATTTTTGCAAAAAAAACACACACAAAAACGGAAATATGTATTTGGGGAGTTTCTCCCATTCTTCTCTGCAGATCCTCTCAAGCTCTGTCAGGTTGGATGGGGAGCGTCTCTGCACAGCTGTTTTCAGGTCTCTTCAGAGATGTTCAATCGGGTTCAAGTCCGGGCTCTGGCTGGGTCACTCAAGGACATTCAGAGACCACTCCTGCGTTGTCTTGGCTTTGTGATTAGGGTCATTGTCCTGTTGGAAGGTGAACCTTCGCCCCAGTCTGAGGTCCTGAGCGCTCTGGAGCAGGTTTTCATCAAGGATCTCTCTGTACTTTGCTCCGTTCATCTTTCCCTCGATCCTGACTAGTCTCCCAGTCCCTGCCGCTGAAAAACATCCCCACAGCATGATGCTGCCACCACCATGCTTCACCGTAGGGATGGTGCCAGGTTTCCTCCAGATGTGACGCTTGGCATTTAGGCCAAAGAGTTCAATCTTGGTTTCAACAGACCAGAAAATCTTGTTTCTCGTGATCTGAGAGTCCTTTGGGTGCCTTTTGGCAAACTCCAAGCGGGCTGTCATGTGCCTTTTACTGAGGAGTGGCTTCCATCTGACCACTCTACCATAAAGGCCTGATTGGTGGAGTGTGCAGAGATTGTTGTCCTTCTGGAAGGTTCTGCCATCTCCACAGAGGAACTCTGGAGCTCTGTCAGAGTGATCATCGGGTTCTTGGTCACCTCCCTGACCAAGGCCCTTCTCCCCGATTGCTCAGTTTGGCTGGGCGGCCAGCTCTAGGAAGAGTCTTGGTGGTTCTAAACTTCTTCCATTTAAGAATGATGGAGGCCACTGTGTTCTTGGGGACCTTCAATGCTTTGGTACCCTTCCCCAGATCTGTGACTCGACACAATCCTGTCTTGGAGCTCTACGGACAATTCCTTCGACCTCATGGCTTGTTGTTTTGCTGTGGGACCTTATATAGACAGGTGTGTGCCTTTCCAAATCATGTCCATGCACCTGAGCTCAATTTCGAGTTTCATAGCAAAGGGTCTGAATACCTATGTAAATAAGGTATTTCTGTTTTAAAAAAGTATAAATCTTTGAAAAAGTATACGTTTTTGAAAAATTCTAAAAACCTGTTTTCGCTTTGTCATTATGGGGTATTGTGTGTAGATTGATGAGGGGGGGAAATAATGTAATCCATTTTAGAATAAGGCTGTATCATAACAAATTGTGGAAAAATGGGTAAGGGGTCTGAATACTTTCCGAATGCACTGTAATATAGTTCTTAACTTTCATGGGAATGGTTAATAGTCATAAACCAAGGTCAAAACAGTGAAACAAAGTAAAAGCCAATATATCAACCTCATAAAAACTATTTCTTACAAGTCAATATCCCTGTCCTATGCTTATAGCTTCTCCTCAGAGCACCCACTAGAGGTTGACACAGGAGTGAAAATTAATTACTATCCAGTCTTGTCCTGTCAAATTTTGACCCGTACTGTCCTGATCCCGCAACATTTATAACCCCCGAAACGTTCCTGTCCCGTCCCCCCCGTTCCCCCCGTTCCTGTCCCGTCCCCCCCGTTCCTGTCCCGTCCCCCCCGTTCCTGTCCCGTTCCTGTCCCGTCCCCCCCGTTCCTGTCCCGTCCCCCCCGTTCCTGTCCCGTTCCTGTCCCGTCCCCCCCGTTCCTGTCCCGTCCCCCCCGTTCCTGTCCCGTCCCCCCCGTTCCTGTCCCGTCCCCCCCGTTCCTGTCCCGTCCCCCCCGTTCCTGTCCCGTTCCTGTCCCGTCCCCCCCGTTCCTGTCCCGTCCCCCCCGTTCCTGTCCCGTCCCCCCCGTTCCTGTCCCGTCCCCCCCGTCCCCCCCGTTCCTGTCCCGTCCCCCCCGTTCCTGTCCCGTCCCCCCCGTTCCTGTCCCGTCCCCCCCGTTCCTGTCCCGTCCCCCCCGTTCCTGTCCCGTTCCTGTCCCGTCCCCCCCGTTCCTGTCCCGTTCCTGTCCCGTCCCCCCCGTTCCTGTCCCGTTCCTGTCCCGTCCCCCCCGTTCCTGTCCCGTTCCTGTCCCGTTCCTGTCCCGTCCCCCCCGTTCCTGTCCCGTCCCCCCCGTTCCTGTCCCGTCCCCCCCGTTCCTGTCCCGTTCCTGTCCCGTCCCCCCCGTTCCTGTCCCGTCCCCCCCGTTCCTGTCCCGTTCCTGTCCCGTCCCCCCCGTTCCTGTCCCGTCCCCCCCGTTCCTGTCCCGTCCCCCCCGTTCCTGTCCCGTTCCTGTCCCGTTCCTGTCCCGTTCCTGTCCCGTTCCTGTCCCTTCCCTGTCCCGTTCCTGTCCCGTTCCTGTCCCGTCCCCCCCGTTCCTGTCCCGTTCCTGTCCCGTCCCCCCCGTTCCTGTCCCGTCCCCCCCGTTCCTGTCCCGTTCCTGTCCCGTTCCTGTCCCGTTCCTGTCCCGTTCCTGTCCCGTCCCCCCCGTTCCCCCCGTTCCTGTCCCGTCCCCCCCGTTCCTGTCCCGTCCCCCCCGTTCCTGTCCCGTTCCTGTCCCGTTCCTGTCCCGTTCCTGTCCCGTTCCTGTCCCGTCCCCCCCGTTCCTGTCCCGTTCCTGTCCCGTCCCCCCCGTTCCTGTCCCGTTCCTGTCCCGTTCCTGTCCCGTTCCTGTCCCGTTCCTGTCCCGTTCCTGTCCCGTTCCTGTCCCGTTCCCCCCGTTCCTGTCCCGTTCCTGTCCCGTTCCTGTCCCGTTCCTGTCCCGTTCCTGTCCCGTCCCCCTAAAAATCACGAACGTTCTGTCCCGTGCTAATTTTTAGCGCAGAAATCAGAAATAACTTCCTCCCTTAGCCGCTTGAATGTCTGTCCCCCGCTCTGTGGAAACCAAGACTGCTCAGGGCAGGCCTAGCTGTAGCGAAAATATGTTTGAGTCGAGTCGAGTCAGGGACAATTTTAGGATTTTAGCTAACCTGCTCCAAAAAGTCCCTTCTGCTAGTCAAAACCGGCAGACCTGCCCTGAGAGCAGTGTGAGTATCCACCAATGCGATAGTGCACTCTTTTGTGTGAGTAGCCATAGCAACTGCTCTGCTTGGCTGCTTTCTCAACGCTCTCCAGACAGTTGCCTGTACACACAGCTGATAACAACCACATTATGAGACTTTGGCAATGAAGGCAGCCCTTCTACTTACCCAGAGTCGGATGAACTCATGATATGGGGCATGTGCGATTGTGTATGTCTCCATGTACATCTGAGGTAAAGTAGTGACTGGCTACAATGAGCCAACGGAAGGTGGAGGAGGGGGGGGAATACATTTTTTATAGATTTTTATTATGTAAACTCTATTAGGCCAGTTGTATTTTTTTATGAAATGCTCCGCACTACGTATACAGCTCTGGAAAAAATTAAGAGACCACTGCACATTTTTCTTAAATCAGCATCTCTACATGTATGACAGCCATTGGGCTCCCGAGTGGCACAGCGGTCTAAGGCACTGCATCTCAGTGCTCGAGGCGTCACTACAGACCCCCTGGTTCGGTTCCAGGCTGTATCACAACCGGCCGTGATTGGGAGTCCCATAGGGCGGCGTAGGCCGGTGTAAATAAGAATTTGTTCTTAACTGATTTGCCTAATTAAATAAAGGTAAAATATTCCATTCCAGTGTCTGTTGAATTCCAACACAGGCACACCTCATTCTACTGAATGATCACCTGAACCAAATCTTATTTAACGAGGAAAAGTATAAAAACCACTGCTGTGGTCATCACTATCCTCTTGCAATAGGACCAGCTGGATGGCAAAAACAGTGCTAATAGTACCTCAAAAGTAATATAAATCAAAAAAAGTATTATTGACCATGCCAAAAGAGTTGAAAAGGAAAGTTTTGAGTGAGGAAAAGAAGGGTTCAATTCTGGCTTTACTGGCAGAGGGATACAGTGAGCGTCAGGTTGCTTCCATCCTTAAAATGTCAAAGACGGCGGTTCATAAGAACAAGGTCAAGCAGCAGACATTGGGGACAACAAAGCTACAGACCAGCAGAGGGCGAAAACGAATCTCTACTGACCGGGATGACCGCCAACTCATTCGAATGTCACTCAACAACCGTAGGATGACATCAAGTGACCTACAAAAAGAATGGCAAACGGCAGCTGGGGTGAAGTGCACGGCGAGGACGGTTCGAAACAGGCTCCTAGGGGCAGAGCTGAAGTTGTGCAAAGCTAGAAAAAAGCCCTTCATCAATGAGAAGCAAAGAAGAGCCAGGCTGAGGTTTGCAAAATACCATAAGGATTGGACCGTAGAGGACTGGAGTAAGGTAATCTTCTCTGATGAGTCCAATTTTCAGCTTTGCCCAACACCTGGTCGTCTAATGGTTAGACGGAGACCTGGAGAGGCCTACTAGCCACAGTGTCTCGCACCCACTGTGAAATTTGGTGGAGGATCGGTGATGATCTGGGGGTGCTTCAGCAAGGCATGAATCAAGCCACGTACAAGGTTGTCCTGGAAGACAACTTGCTTCCTTTTGCTCTGACATTGTTCCCCAACTCTGATGATTGGTTTTTCCAGCAGGACAATGCGCCATGCCACACAGCCAGGTCAATCAAGGTGTGGATGGAGGACCACCAGATCAAGACCCTGTCATGGCCAGCCCAATCTCCAGACCTGAACCCCATTGAAAACTTCTGGAATGTGATCAAGAGGAAGATGGATGGTCACAAGCCATCAAACAAAGCCGAGCTGCTTGAATCTTTGCGCCAGGAGTGGCATAAAGTCACCCAACATCAATGTGAAAGACTGGTGGAGAGCATGCCAAGACGCATGAAAGCTGTGATTGAAAATCAGGGTTATTCCACCAAATATTGATATCTGAACTCTTCCAAAGTTAAAACATTACTATTGTGTTGTTTAAAAATGAACATGAACTTATTTTCTTTGCATTATTCGAGGTCTGACAACACTGCATATGTTTGGTTATTTTGACCAGTTGTCATTTTCTGCAAATAAATGCTCTAAATGACAATATTTTTATTTTGAATTTGGGAGAAATGTTGTCAGTAGTTTATAGAATAAAACAAAAATGTTATTTTTACCCAAACAAATACCTATAAATAATAAAACCAGAGAAACTGATAATTTTGCAGTGGTCTCTTAATTTTTTCCGCAGCTGTATTTATATAAAAACTCAGTTTATAACTATTCCTGTACTGCCCATTCCTGTGGACTGTCAAGCCTGTCCTGTCCTGAATTTAACTTCACAACTAAACTCCCATTCCTGTGGACTGTCAATCCTGTCCTGAATTTAACTTCACAACTAAACTCCCATTCCTGTGGACTGTCAATCCTGTCCTGTCCTGTCCTGAATTTAACTTCACAACTAAACTCCCATTCCTGTGGACTGTCAATCCTGTCCTGTCCTGAATTTAACTTCACAACTAAACTCCCAGTCCTGTGGACTGTCAATCCTGTCCTGTCCTGAATTTAATTTCACAACTAAACTCCCATTCCTGCCAGAATCCCACAGGACCCGCAAGACCAGCGGGATTTCTGTTCCTATGTCATCCTCTACACCCGCTGTAGCTCTATAACATTCCGTTAGGGTAGGATTAAAACCCTGTTACTGAGCCTATACACACACACACACACACACACACACGTACACACTGTGTGTGCAGAGTCTGCCTCTCCTCTTCTAAGCCTCCCACTTAGCCATTCTACAGGGTAATCAATATCTGTAGGAGCCTGGATCTGTGACAGGGTGAAGAGGGACGTTTTACAAGCGCCAGTCGTTAGAAGCCTCTAAACCAAGACGCACACTAATCACTCAGACTACCACTGCTCTTCTCTCCCACTGTTACTTAGCAACATGAAACGTGTTATGTCATGTCGTGGAAGATGAACGTAACTCTTTACTTTACAGTAACCCTGTAGTAAGTATGAGCGGGCAGGGTGGACATTGGACACGATATGTGTTTTACAGTTATTTTCAGAAACTCATCTTTAAGCTGTAATTGTTTTTTGACAGGAACTATATTAGTGTAGTTATGTTGTACATACCATGTATTTTTTTGTAAAATGTTTTAGTCATTTAGCAGACGCTCTTATCCAGAGCGACTTACAGGAGCAATTGGGGTTAAGTGCCTTGCTCAAGGGCACATCGACAGATTTTTCACCTAGTCGGCTCGGGGATTAGAACCAGCAACCTTTCGGTTACTGGCACAACGCTCTTAACCACTAAGCTACCTGCCGGTGAACACCACATAACATCAGTGTTAGATCATCATACAGACCAGACACTGTTGTCCTTTGATGTGGCTGACTGGCTGCACTTTGGCTGCTGATGCACCATCTACAGTACCAGGAATAGCTTACCTGGAATAGATGCAGTTGTGCCTGCAGTGGTCTCCCAGGGTTAGCCTGTAGTCCAGGCGGGCTGCTGTCTCTATGACAGGCTCCGATTATCTGCTCCATTCCCCTGTGGCTCCAGAGCTGTGAGCTGAGCCAAGACTAGCTCTGTCAGGAAAGTGCTGATTGTCGGCTATGTGGCTTCGTGCTCTATCGAGGAAAAGGAAAAGGAAATCCATCCAAATGACTAATAGTCTCAAAGATAAAGCAATTAAATGAACTTGCTGCCAAGTTTAATGTCAAACTTTATTTATGTGAGGTTATCATCGACTGTCAGGCAGTCTTCACTTTGTTGTTGATGGTGTTGGTCAACTGTGGTTGTGGCATGTTCAGGGCCCAGAGTTTTTCTCGTCAGGACTCCTGGCCCTAGGCATGCTCTGATAGGCACATATAGTAAGGGGTGAAAACTCTGACTTCTAGAGTGTCCCAGCATTTGTTCCCTGGCGGAGAGAGACAGACAGCTGGGAGGTCCTGAGAGATCCTCTCACTGGTACTGGACACGTTGCCTGTCTCTCTGTGTAGTCTGGAGTCAGGGATACTACTGGGCCACAAGGCCAGACTCTGGCACCTGCTGGGCACTTTTACTGCTTTGACTGCTCCCTCCCTTCTTATTTAGACCCACAGACAGTGAGACTATGTGGGCCTGGCTGGCTGGCTGGCTGGCTGGCTGGGTGGGTGGGTGGCTGGCTGGGTGGCTGGGTGGGTAGCTGGGTGGCTGGCTGGGTGGCTGGCTGGCTGGCTGTCTGTGTGGCTGGATGGCTGGGTGGCTGGCTGGGTGGCCGGCTGGGTGGGTGGCTGGGTGGGTGGCTGGATGGCTGGCTGGCTGGGTGGCTGGCTGGGTGGCCGGCTGGGTGGGTGGGTGGGTGGCTGGGTGGCTGGCTGGCTGGCTGGCTGGGTGGCTGGCTGGCTGGCTGTCTGTGTGGCTGGGTGGCTGGCTGGCTGGGTGGCCGGCTGGGTGGGTGGCTGGGTGGGTGGCTGGGTGGCTGGATGGCTGGGTGGCTGGGTGGGTGGGTGGCTGGCTTTGGCTGGGTGGCTGGCTGGCTGGGTTGGTGGGGGCTGGGTGGCTGGGTGGCTGGCTTTGGCTGGGTGGGTGGCTGGCTGGGTGGGTGGGTGGCTGGGTTGGTGGGGGCTGGGTTGGTGGGGGCTGGGTGGCTGGGTGGCTGGCTTTGGCTGGGTGGCTGGCTGGGTGGGTGGGTGGGTGGGTGGGTGGGTGGCTGGCTGGCTGGCTGGCTGGCTGCCTGGCTGGGTGGCTGGCTGGGTGGCTGGCTGGGTGGCTGGCTGGCTGGCTGGGTGTTTCTCTCAGAAGCCATGCCCAGTAGCCTCCAGTTAGATTGTGTAGACTGAAACAGAGAAAACAGCTGTCAACATACCATCCCTGGGTGGAGATCATCCCATCCTTCACTTCTCCTTTCTGTCTCTCTCTCTCTCTCTCTCTCTCTCTCTCTCTCTATTTATAAATCCATTTGTCCATAAAACAGTAAACATTAGCCTTGCTTGGCAGCTGTGTGTCCAACAGACTGAGAGAGCGCCTGGGGGCAAGTTGGTACATAACTTGGTACTTGGTGCTGGGATGATCTGCCTAAACAGACAGACAGACACAGACAGACAGACAGACAGACAGACTGACATAGAGAGAGAGAGAGAGAGAGAGAGAGAGAGAGAGAGAGAGAGAGAGAGAGAGAGAGAGAGAGAGAGAGAGAGAGAGAGAGAGAGAGAGAGAGAGAGAGAGAGAGAGAGAGAGAGAGAGAGACTAGTAGCTTCTGCCATACTTTAGGCAGTGTCACCATGATAGCCACCAACCTCATTACTTAGCGTAATAAATAATAATACTACAGGATACTTGAGCCATGAGTTCCTCTGGATCTTCCTCTGTAGTTCATCTGGTGACTTACATACCACTGTTATGGTTTCTGCCCTACCATTGATATCCTGTAAGAGAGACTAACAATCAAGAAGGAAGCTCCAATGTATACGTTACTGGGATACTTTGGACCTTTTCTGACAGTTATCCTTCAGAGGGTATCCACCAATGGGGAGGAGGAAGTCCTGCGTCCATGTAAGTGTTTCTTCATTTACATTTACGTCATTTAGCAGACGCTCTTATCCAGAGCCACTTACAGTTAGTGAGTGCATACATCATTCTTTTTTTATATATATATATATATATATTTTTTAACTGGCCCCCGTGGGAATTGAACCCACAACCCTGGCGTTGCAAACGCCATGCTCAACCAACTGAGCTACATCCCTGCCGGCCATTCCCTCCCCTATCCTGGACGACGCTGGGCCAATTGTGCGCCGCCCCATGGGTCTCCCGGTCGCGGCCGGCTACGACAGAGCCTGGATTCGAACCAGGATCTCTAGTGGCACAGCTAGCACTGCAATACAGTGCCTTAGACCACTGCGCCACTTTGGTGGTTGGTCATCCATTGGTGGTTGGTCATCCATTGGTAGGTTGGTCATCCATTGGTGGTTGGTCATCCATTGGCACTGTTGTCTTGTGGTGCTTAACTTATATGGCTGTAGAAGAGATTCAACATCAATTCTTGAAGCGGCTTCTTATGAAGTGTTATATGTGCTTATTGCCATTCATAGCAACTACGTATGCAGTCATAGAGTATTATGAAACAGTTCTGTGTGGCTGTATGAAGGCTGTATGTTGTTACCTACAGTATATATCATTTTCAGGGATTGTTTATAGTCAGATATTGTAATACAGGATGTGTACTAAATAGCTTGGTCCATAATGGTCTAATCCCCCAGATACTTCTGCTAGGTTAGCACTGAGTTACAGTCGTATTCTCCACGCAGCACCTTCACACACCACTGCTCCACGCAGCACCTTCACACACCACTGCTCCACGCAGCACCTTCACACACCACTGCTCCACGCAGCACCTTCACACACCACTGCTCCACGCAGCACCTTCACACACCACTGCTCCACGCAGCACCTTCACACACCAATGCTCCACGCAGCACCTTCACACACCACTGCTCCACGCCGCACCTTCACACACCACTGCTCCACGCAGCACCTTCACACACCAATGCTCCACGCAGCACCTTCACACACCACTGCTCCACGCAGCACCTTCACACACCAATGCTCCACGCAGCACCTTCACACACCACTGCTCCACGCAGCACCTTCACACACCACTGCTCCACGCAGCACCTTCACACACCAATGCTCCACGCAGCACCTTCACACACCACTGCTCCACGCAGCACCTTCACACACCACTGCTCCACGCAGCACCTTCACACACCACTGCTCCACGCAGCACCTTCACACACCACTGCTCCACGCAGCACCTTCACACACCACTGCTCCACGCAGCACCTTCACACACCACTGCTCCACGCAGCACCTTCACACACCACTGCTCCACGCAGCACCTTCACACACCACTGCTCCACGCAGCACCTTCACACACCAATGCTCCACGCAGCACCTTCACACACCACTGCTCCACGCAGCACCTTCACACACCACTGCTCCACGCAGCACCTTCACACACCACTGCTGCATGCTGCGTCTACTCTTCTCCCTTTCGCGTTTTACTCTCACCCTCTCACCCCTACTCTGTCTCTCTCTCTCTCTCTCTCTCACTCTCACCTTTTCTCTCTCACTCTCACTCTCTCCCCCTTTCTCTCTCTCTCTCGCTCCCCATTTCACTCTCACTCTCTCCCCCTTTCTCTCTCTCTTGCTCACCCTTTCTCTCTCACTCTCTCACCCTTTCTCTATATCTCTCACCCTTTCTCTCTCACTCTCTCACCCTTTCTCTCTCACTCTCACTCTCTCATCCTTCCTCTCTCACTCTCTCACCCTTTCTCTCTCTCTCTCAAAGTGGGTATAACTCTCAGAGTTGACTATAATGAACAGCAGTGCCCGGTGGCATCATGTCCCATTAATCAGCCTGGACATGACAACTAGCCCAGGGACCTCCTTGTGTAGTCCCTCTACGTCCCAAATGGCACCCTATTCCCTATGTAGTGCACTACTTTTGACCAGGGCCCGTAGGGAATAGGGTGCCATTTGGGATGTGACCTCTCTTTGTCTCCGCTCTGTTCTGCCCAGCTGGCATGTTAGTTTACTGCTGTCTGTTGCTGACAATCTGAAACAAACAGCTTTGGCTGGGATGAACTTGAACACTAGTCAATGACTCAGAGCCATACAGTGGACTGGATATCCAGGCAACGATAGAACTGGGAGTCTCTAAAGCTGGGAACCTCTGATCAGAGGGTGCAAACAGCAAGGTGATACACACACAGACATACACACACACAGACAGACAGACACACACACACGCACACAGCTATAGCTACAAGACACCGTCAGCAGGTAGAAACAAGCATTGATTTACTGATCCACCAATGGGAGGCCGGCTCCCTCCGTCTCCCCTACCCAATCAGATGCTTGCTTCAGCATCTATGTGTCTATTGGCTGCCTGGGGGAAAACAACTGCTCCTGCTGCGGTACCGTACCTTTAATTCTCCCAGGAAATACACCAAGGCTGTGTCTGAAATGGAACCCTGTGCCCATAGGGCTCCGGTCAAAAGTAGGGCACTAAATGTACATTTTAGTCATTTATTAAATGCTCTTATCCAGAGCAATTAGGGTTAAGTGCCTTGCTCAAGGGCACATCGGCATATTTTTCACCTAGTCGCCTCAGGGATTAGAACCAGCGACCTTGCGGTTACTGGCACAACGCTCTTAACCACTAAGCTACCTGCCGCCATAGATAATAGTGTGTCATTTGGGACAGAGCCTTTACTCTTATCCTACAGTCACATACATCCTTACCCTCCTCACATCCTACAGTCACATACATCCTTACCCTCCTCTTATCCTACAGTCACATACATCCTTACCCTCCTCACATCCTACAGTCACATACATCCTTACCCTCCTTACATCCTACAGTCACATACATCCTTACCCTCCTCACATCCTACAGTCACATACATCCTTACCCTCCTCACATCCTACGGTCACATACATCCTTACCCTCCTCACATCCTACGGTCACATACATCCTTACCCTCCTCATATCCTACAGTCACATCCATCCTTACACTCCTCACATCCTACAGTCACATCCATCCTTACCCTCCTCACATCCTACAGTCACATACATCCTTACCCTCCTCACATCCTACAGTCACATACATCCTTACCCTCCTCACATCCTACAGTCACATACATCCTTACCCTCCTCACATCCTACAGTCACATACATCCTTACCCTCCTCACATCCTACAGTCACATACATCCTTACCCTCCTCACATTCTACAGTCACATACATCCTTACCCTCCTCACATCCTACAGTCACATCCATCCTTACCCTCCTCACATCCTACAGTCACATCCATCCTTACCCTCCTTACATCCTACAGTCACATACATCCTTACCCTCCTCACATCCTACAGTCACATACATCCTTACCCTCCTCACATCCTACGGTCACATACATCCTTACCCTCCTCACATCCTACAGTCACATACATCCTTACCCTCCTCACATCCTACGGTCACATACATCCTTACCCTCCTCACATCCTACAGTCACATACATCCTTACCCTCCTCACATCCTACGGTCACATACATCCTTACCCTCCTCACATCCTACAGTCACATACATCCTTACCCTCCTCACATCCTACGGTCACATACATCCTTACCCTCCTCACATCCTACAGTCACATACATCCTTACCCTCCTCACATCCTACGGTCACATACATCCTTACCCTCCTCACATCCTACAGTCACATACATCCTTACCCTCCTCACATCCTACGGTCACATACATCCTTACCCTCCTCACATCCTACGGTCACATACATCCTTACCCTCCTCACATCCTACGGTCACATACATCCTTACCCTCCTCACATCCTACGGTCACATACATCCTTACCCTCCTCACATCCTACGGTCACATACATCCTTACCCTCCTCACATCCTACGGTCACATACATCCTTACCCTCCTCACATTCTACAGTCACATACATCCTTACCCTCCTCACATCCTACAGTCACATACATCCTTACCCTCCTCACATCCTACAGTCACATACATCCTTACCCTCCTCACATCCTACAGTCACATACATCCTTACCCTCCTCACATCCTACAGTCACATACATCCTTACCCTCCTCACATCCTACAGTCACATACATCCTTACCCTCCTCACACCCTACAGTCACATACATCCTTACCCTCCTCACACCCTACAGTCACATACATCCTTACCCTCCTCACACCCTACAGTCACATACATCCTTACCCTCCTCACATCCTACAGTCACATACATCCTTACCCTCCTCACATCCTACAGTCACATACATCCTTACCCTCCTCACATCCTACAGTCACATACATCCTTACCCTCCTCACATCCTACAGTCACATACATCCTTACCCTCCTCACATTCTACAGTCACATACATCCTTACCCTCCTCACATCCTACAGTCACATCCATCCTTACCCTCCTCACATCCTACAGTCACATCCATCCTTACCCTCCTTACATCCTACAGTCACATACATCCTTACCCTCCTCACATCCTACAGTCACATACATCCTTACCCTCCTCACATCCTACGGTCACATACATCCTTACCCTCCTCACATCCTACAGTCACATACATCCTTACCCTCCTCACATCCTACGGTCACATACATCCTTACCCTCCTCACATCCTACAGTCACATACATCCTTACCCTCCTCACATCCTACGGTCACATACATCCTTACCCTCCTCACATCCTACAGTCACATACATCCTTACCCTCCTCACATCCTACGGTCACATACATCCTTACCCTCCTCACATCCTACAGTCACATACATCCTTACCCTCCTCACATCCTACGGTCACATACATCCTTACCCTCCTCACATCCTACAGTCACATACATCCTTACCCTCCTCACATCCTACGGTCACATACATCCTTACCCTCCTCACATCCTACGGTCACATACATCCTTACCCTCCTCACATCCTACGGTCACATACATCCTTACCCTCCTCACATCCTACGGTCACATACATCCTTACCCTCCTCACATCCTACGGTCACATACATCCTTACCCTCCTCACATCCTACGGTCACATACATCCTTACCCTCCTCACATTCTACAGTCACATACATCCTTACCCTCCTCACATCCTACAGTCACATACATCCTTACCCTCCTCACATCCTAAAGTCACATACATCCTTACCCTCCTCACATCCTACAGTCACATACATCCTTACCCTCCTCACATCCTACAGTCACATACATCCTTACCCTCCTCACATCCTACAGTCACATACATCCTTACCCTCCTCACATCCTACAGTTACATACATCCTTACCCTCCTCACATCCTACAGTCACATACATCCTTACCCTCCTCACACCCTACAGTCACATACATCCTTACCCTCCTCACACCCTACAGTCACATACATCCTTACCCTCCTCACACCCTACAGTCACATACATCCTTACCCTCCTCACATCCTACAGTCACATACATCCTTACCCTCCTCACATCCTACAGTCACATACATCCTTACCCTCCTCACATCCTACAGTCACATACATCCTTACCCTCCTCACATCCTACAGTCACATACATCCTTACCCTCCTCACACCCTACAGTCACATACATCCTTACCCTCCTCACATCCTACAGTCACATACATCCTTACCCTCCTCACATCCTACAGTCACATACATCCTTACCCTCCTCACATCCTACAGTCACATACATCCTTACCCTCCTCACATCCTACAGTCACATACATCCTTACCCTCCTCACATCCTACAGTCACATACATCCTTACCCTCCTCACATCCTACAGTCACATACATCCTTACCCTCCTCACATCCTACAGTCACATACATCCTTACCCTCCTCACATCCTACAGTCACATACATCCTTACCCTCCTCACATTCTACAGTCACATACATCCTTACCCTCCTCACATCCTACAGTCGCATACATCCTTACCCTCCTCACATCCTACAGTCGCATACATCCTTACCCTCCTCACATCCTACAGTCACATACATCCTTACCCTCCTCACATCCTACAGTCACATACATCCTTACCCTCCTCACATTCTACAGTCACATACATCCTTACCCTCCTCACACCCTACAGTCACATACATCCTTACCCTCCTCACATCCTACAGTCACATACATCCTTACCCTCCTCACACCCTAGAGTCACATACATCCTTACCCTCCTCACATCCTACGGTCACACACATCCTTACCCTCCTCACATCCTACAGTCACATACATCCTTACCCTCCTCACATCCTACAGTCACATACATCCTTACCCTCCTCACACCCTACAGTCACATACATCCTTACCCTCCTCACACCTTACAGGCACATACATCCTTACCCTCCTCACATCCTACAGTCACATACATCCTTACCCTCCTCACATCCTACAGTCGCATACATCCTTACCCTCCTCACATCCTACAGTCACATACATCCTTACCCTCCTCACATCCTACAGTCACATACATCCTTACCCTCCTCACACCCTACGGTCACATACATCCTTACCCTCCTCACATCCTACAGTCACATACATCCTTACCCTCCTCACACCCTACAGTCACATACATCCTTACCCTCCTCACATCCTACAGTCACATACATCCTTACCCTCCTCACATCCTACAGTCACATACATCCTTACCCTCCTCACATCCTACAGTCACATACATCCTTACCCTCCTCACATCCTACAGTCACATACATCCTTACCCTCCTCACATCCTACAGTCACATACATCCTTACCCTCCTCACATCCTACAGTCACATACATCCTTACCCTCCTCACATCCTACAGTCACATACATCCTTACCCTCCTCACATCCTACAGTCACATACATCCTTACCCTCCTCACACCCTACGGTCACATACATCCTTACCCTCCTCACATCCTACGGTCACATACATGCTTACCCTCCTCACACCCTACAGTCACATACATCCTTACCCTCCACACATCCTACAGTCACATACATCCTTACCCTCCTCACATCCTACAGTCACATACATCCTTACCCTCCTCACATCCTACAGTCACATACATCCTTACCCTCCTCACATCCTACAGTCACATACATCCTTACCCTCCTCACATCCTACAGTCACATACATCCTTACCCTCCTCACATCCTACAGTCACATACATCCTTACCCTCCTCACATCCTACAGTCACATACATCCTTACCCTCCTCAATCCTACGGTCACATACATCCTTACCCTCCTCACATCCTACGGTCACATACATCCTTACCCTCCTCACATCCTACGGTCACATACATCCTTACCCTCCTCACACCCTACAGTCACATACATCCTTACCCTCCTCACATCCTACGGTCACATACATCCTTACCCTCCTCACATCCTACGGTCACATACATCCTTACCCTCCTCACATCCTACAGTCACATACATCCTACAGTCACATACATCCTTACCCTCCTCACACCCTACGGTCACATACATCCTTACCCTCCTCACATCCTACAGTCGCATACATCCTTACCCTCCTCACATCCTACAGTCACATACATCCTTACCCTCCTCACATCCTACAGTCACATACATCCTTACCCTCCTCACACCCTACGGTCACATACATCCTTACCCTCCTCACATCCTACAGTTATATACATCCTATCCTCCTCACATCCTACAGTCACATACATCCTTACCCTCCTCACATCCTACAGTCACATACATCCTTACCCTCCTCACATCCTACGGTCACATACATCCTTACCCTCCTCACATCCTACAGTCACATACATCCTTACCCTCCTCACATCCTACAGTCACATACATCCTTACCCTCCTCACATCCTACAGTCACATACATCCTTACCCTCCTCACACCCTACAGTCACATACATCCTTACCCTCCTCACATCCTACAGTCACATACATCCTTACCCTCCTCACATCCTACAGTCACATGCATCCTTACCCTCCTCACACCCTACAGTCACATACATCCTTACCCTCCTCACACCCTACAGTCACATACATCCTTACCCTCCTCACACCCTACAGTCACATACATCCTTACCCTCCTCACATCCTACAGTCACATCCATCCTTACCCTCCTCACATCCTACAGTCACATCCATCCTTACCCTCCTCACATCCTACAGTCACATACATCCTTACCCTCCTCACATCCTACAGTCACATACATCCTTACCCTCCTCACATCCTACAGTCACATACATCCTTACCCTCCTCACATCCTACAGTCACATACATCCTTACCCTCCTCACATCCTACAGTCACATACATCCTTACCCTCCTCACATCCTACAGTCACATACATCCTTACCCTCCTCACATCCTACAGTCACATACATCCTTACCCTCCTCACATCCTACAGTCACATACATCCTTACCCTCCTCACATCCTACAGTCACATACATCCTTACCCTCCTCACATCCTACAGTCACATCCATCCTTACCCTCCTCACATCCTACAGTCACATACATCCTTACCCTCCTCATATCCTACAGTCACATACATCCTTACCCTCCTCACATCCTACGGTCACATACATCCTTACCCTCCTCACATCCTACGGTCACATCCATCCTTACCCTCCTCACATCCTACGGTCACATACATCCTTACCCTCCTCACATCCTACGGTCACATACATCCTTACCCTCCTCACATCCTACGGTCACATACATCCTTACCCTCCTCACATCCTAGAGTCACATCCATCCTTACCCTCCTCACATCCTACAGTCACATGCATCCTTACCCTCCTCACACCCTACAGTCACATACATCCTTACCCTCCTCACACCCTACAGTCACATACATCCTTACCCTCCTCACACCCTACAGTCACATACATCCTTACCCTCCTCACATCCTACAGTCACATCCATCCTTACCCTCCTCACATCCTACAGTCACATCCATCCTTACCCTCCTCACATCCTACAGTCACATACATCCTTACCCTCCTCACATCCTACAGTCACATACATCCTTACCCTCCTCACATCCTACAGTCACATACATCCTTACCCTCCTCACATCCTACAGTCACATACATCCTTACCCTCCTCACATCCTACAGTCACATACATCCTTACCCTCCTCACACCCTACGGTCACATACATCCTTACCCTCCTCACACCCTACGGTCACATACATCCTTACCCTCCTCACATCCTACAGTCACATACATCCTTACCCTCCTCACATCCTACAGTCACATACATCCTTACCCTCCTCACATCCTACGGTCACATACATCCTTACCCTCCTCACATCCTACAGTCACATCCATCCTTACCCTCCTCACATCCTACAGTCACATACATCCTTACCCTCCTCACATCCTACAGTCACATCCATCCTTACCCTCCTCACATCCTACAGTCACATACATCCTTACCCTCCTCATATCCTACAGTCACATACATCCTTACCCTCCTCACATCCTACGGTCACATACATCCTTACCCTCCTCACATCCTACGGTCACATACATCCTTACCCTCCTCACATCCTACGGTCACATACATCCTTACCCTCCTCACATCCTACAGTCACATACATCCTACAGTCACATACATCCTTACCCTCCTCACACCCTACGGTCACATACATCCTTACCCTCCTCACATCCTACAGTCGCATACATCCTTACCCTCCTCACATCCTACAGTCACATACATCCTTACCCTCCTCACATCCTACAGTCACATACATCCTTACCCTCCTCACACCCTACGGTCACATACATCCTTACCCTCCTCACATCCTACAGTTATATACATCCTATCCTCCTCACATCCTACAGTCACATACATCCTTACCCTCCTCACATCCTACAGTCACATACATCCTTACCCTCCTCACATCCTACGGTCACATACATCCTTACCCTCCTCACATCCTACAGTCACATACATCCTTACCCTCCTCACATCCTACAGTCACATACATCCTTACCCTCCTCACATCCTACAGTCACATACATCCTTACCCTCCTCACACCCTACAGTCACATACATCCTTACCCTCCTCACATCCTACAGTCACATACATCCTTACCCTCCTCACATCCTACAGTCACATACATCCTTACCCTCCTCACACCCTACAGTCACATACATCCTTACCCTCCTCACACCCTACAGTCACATACATCCTTACCCTCCTCACACCCTACAGTCACATACATCCTTACCCTCCTCACATCCTACAGTCACATCCATCCTTACCCTCCTCACATCCTACAGTCACATACATCCTTACCCTCCTCACATCCTACAGTCACATACATCCTTACCCTCCTCACATCCTACAGTCACATACATCCTTACCCTCCTCACATCCTACAGTCACATACATCCTTACCCTCCTCACATCCTACAGTCACATACATCCTTACCCTCCTCACATCCTACAGTCACATACATCCTTACCCTCCTCACATCCTACAGTCACATACATCCTTACCCTCCTCACATCCTACAGTCACATACATCCTTACCCTCCTCACATCCTACAGTCACATACATCCTTACCCTCCTCACATCCTACAGTCACATACATCCTTACCCTCCTCACATCCTACAGTCACATCCATCCTTACCCTCCTCACATCCTACAGTCACATACATCCTTACCCTCCTCACATCCTACAGTCACATACATCCTTACCCTCCTCACATCCTACGTCACATACATCCTTACCCTCCTCACATCCTACGGTCACATCCATCCTTACCCTCCTCACATCCTACGGTCACATACATCCTTACCCTCCTCACATCCTACGGTCACATACATCCTTACCCTCCTCACATCCTACGGTCACATACATCCTTACCCTCCTCACATCCTAGAGTCACATCCATCCTTACCCTCCTCACATCCTACAGTCACATGCATCCTTACCCTCCTCACACCCTACAGTCACATACATCCTTACCCTCCTCACACCCTACAGTCACATACATCCTTACCCTCCTCACACCCTACAGTCACATACATCCTTACCCTCCTCACATCCTACAGTCACATCCATCCTTACCCTCCTCACATCCTACAGTCACATCCATCCTTACCCTCCTCACATCCTACAGTCACATACATCCTTACCCTCCTCACATCCTACAGTCACATACATCCTTACCCTCCTCACATCCTACAGTCACATACATCCTTACCCTCCTCACATCCTACAGTCACATACATCCTTACCCTCCTCACATCCTACAGTCACATACATCCTTACCCTCCTCACACCCTACGGTCACATACATCCTTACCCTCCTCACACCCTACGGTCACATACATCCTTACCCTCCTCACATCCTACAGTCACATACATCCTTACCCTCCTCACATCCTACAGTCACATACATCCTTACCCTCCTCACATCCTACGGTCACATACATCCTTACCCTCCTCACATCCTACAGTCACATCCATCCTTACCCTCCTCACATCCTACAGTCACATACATCCTTACCCTCCTCACATCCTACAGTCACATCCATCCTTACCCTCCTCACATCCTACAGTCACATACATCCTTACCCTCCTCATATCCTACAGTCACATACATCCTTACCCTCCTCACATCCTACGGTCACATACATCCTTACCCTCCTCACATCCTACGGTCACATACATCCTTACCCTCCTCACATCCTACGGTCACATACATCCTTACCCTCCTCACATCCTACAGTCACATACATCCTTACCCTCCTCACATCCTACAGTCACATACATCCTTACCCTCCTCACATCCTACAGTCACATACATCCTTACCCTCCTCACATCCTACAGTCACATACATCCTTACCCTCCTCACATCCTACAGTCACATACATCCTTACCCTCCTCACATCCTACAGTCACATACATCCTTACCCTCCTCACATCCTACAGTCACATACATCCTTACCCTCCTCACATCCTACAGTCACATACATCCTTACCCTCCTCACATCCTACAGTCACATACATCCTTACCCTCCTCACATCCTACAGTCACATACATCCTTACCCTCCTCACATCCTACAGTCACATCCATCCTTACCCTCCTCACATCCTACAGTCACATACATCCTTACCCTCCTCACACCCTACAGTCACATACATCCTTACCCTCCTCACATCCTACAGTCACATACATCCTTACCCTCCTCACATCCTACAGTCACATACATCCTTACCCTCCTCACACCCTACAGTCACATACATCCTTACCCTCCTCACATCCTACAGTCACATACATCCTTACCCTCCTCACATCCTACAGTCACATACATCCTTACCCTCCTCACATCCTACAGTCACATACATCCTTACCCTCCTCACATCCTACAGTCGCATACATCCTTACCCTCCTCACATCCTACAGTCACATACATCCTTACCCTCCTCACACCCTACAGTCACATACATCCTTACCCTCCTCACATCCTACGGTCACATACATCCTTACCCTCCTCACATCCTACAGTCACATACATCCTTACCCTCCTCACATCCTACAGTCACATACATCCTTACCCTCCTCACATCCTACGGTCACATACATCCTTACCCTCCTCACATCCTACAGTCACATCCATCCTTACCCTCCTCACATCCTACAGTCACATACATCCTTACCCTCCTCACATCCTACAGTCACATCCATCCTTACCCTCCTCACATCCTACGGTCACATACATCCTTACCCTCCTCATATCCTACAGTCACATACATCCTTACCCTCCTCACATCCTACGGTCACATACATCCTTACCCTCCTCACATCCTACGGTCACATCCATCCTTACCCTCCTCACATCCTACGGTCACATACATCCTTACCCTCCTCACATCCTACGGTCACATACATCCTTACCCTCCTCACATCCTACGGTCACATACATCCTTACCCTCCTCACATCCTACAGTCACATACATCCTTACCCTCCTCACATCCTACAGTCACATACATCCTTACCCTCCTCACATCCTACAGTCACATACATCCTTACCCTCCTCACATCCTACAGTCACATACATCCTTACCCTCCTCACATCCTACAGTCACATACATCCTTACCCTCCTCACATCCTACAGTCACATACATCCTTACCCTCCTCACATCCTACAGTCACATACATCCTTACCCTCCTCACACCCTACAGTCACATACATCCTTACCCTCCTCACATCCTACAGTCACATACAT
>NC_140013.1:41949037-41951765 GCF_964263955.1 Coregonus lavaretus
AACCAACAGGCAGCCCTCCGCACCTCTCTGATTCAGAGGGGTTGGGTTAAATGCGGAAGACACATTTCAGTTGAATGCGTTCCGTTGTGCAACTGACTAGGTATCCCCTTCCCCAGGTTCTACCTGGAACCAAAACGGGTTCTCCTATGGGAGACAGCCAAATAACCCTTTTTTTCTAAGAGTGTACACAGTAAATAGTTGTTTGATTGTATCGAGCCCTAACCTAACCTATTATTTCCCTCTGTCTGTCCCCTCTCTAGGTCCCAGCAGTGGTAACGATGATACCCCCCTCCACTTGTCCCCTGTACCCCCCAGCCACAGCAGCCCCCAGCCCCCAACGCCCCCGCCCTCCACCGCCGCTCCCTGCTGCCCCCGGCCCGGGCCTCTGACACGGGTAAGACTTACCCCCCCCCCCCCTCCCCTACCCAGCAACCCCACCACCCATCCCGTGGGTATTTTCCCACCCTCCATCCCCCAGCCACCTTGGTTCAAACACTCATCTCTCGACGAGACTTAGTGGAGTCTTGTTCAACCCACTATTTGTGTCCTAGTGTTGTGATGCCAGACTCCATAGTTTAGTCCTCTCAGGCTCGGATGGTGAGACGTGTTGTGGGGCCAGTGGTTGTTTGTAGACAGGGTCTGTCCACTTGTTTTCCCCTTCAAGGTCGCTGTGTCTGGGGTACACATGACTCTATAGGCTGGGGGTCTCAGGAGTCAACTTAAAACCTACTGTGTTGTTTTTTTTTTATTACCCTAATTGAATATATCTCTATACATACACTACATGGCCAAGTATATTAGTGGATTCGGCTATTTCAGCACACCCGTTGCTAACAGGTGTATATAATCGAGCACACATCCATGCAATCTCCATAGACAAACATTGTCAGTAGAATGGCCCGCACTGAAGAGCTCAGTGACTTTCAACGTGGCGCCGTCATAGGATGCCACCTTTCCAACAAGTCAGTTCGTCCAATTTCTGCCCTCAGAGTGTGTGATTTCACTATTCTAAAATATTTTTGAAAAAAATTCTGATGTCCATACAGTCGAACTTGGAGGGAGAGAAAGTCAAACCGACTCGGCGAACGTTTGACAAACTTGTTGTTGCGCTAGGTTATCGATCATCTGTGGTAGTGTCAGTCTTGACTGCACAAATCGATGTAAAGAAGTTAGCTAGCTACACTAGCCAGCTAAGTTAGTTAGCCAGCTAGCTAGCTACACTAGCCAGCTAAGTTAGTTAGCCAGCTAGCTAGCTACACTAGCCAGCTAAGTTAGTTAGCCAGCTAGCTAGCTAGCAGCGCCGTGTATTCATGGTTGCCAACGGAAGCCAGCTTCCCCAAAACATTTACCAAGAAAAAAATAACGAACATATAAAATAATTGATCTTTCGTCTCTCTGTGTTTCATAATTTTCCTTCAATTCGCAAGAGGCTGAATGTATCTCACCGGAGAAAGCATCCGAGCGAACGAATGAGTATGACATTGTTGCCGCCCGTATGCATTAAATACAAGGGAAGCCAGCAAGCATTTGGCCTCCCTTGATAAAAAAGTAAATTAAATAATAGCCAATCAGCGTTGAGCTAAACTGAGTGAGCTCAGCTGTGATTGGTCCTGGCGCACCAAATAACATTTAAAGGGAGCCAGTTTGGATTTGGCTTCTGACCAATCACATCACAAGCCAAACATCATTATTGACAGAAAAAAAACTTGAAATCTCCCACTTCACTTGCTTGTTGTGTTGTCCTCCGGTGGCTAGCCAGCTAAAATCGTCTCTTTCCTAAATTAGCCATGGATGGAGATAGGGATTTGGACTTGTGATTTTACTTAATTCTCCGTACTGGCAGGCCTCCCGAGTGGCGCTGCGGTCTAAGGCACTGCATCGCAGTGCTTGAGGCGTCACTACAGACCCGGGTTCGATCCCAGACTGTGTCACAACCGGCCGTCACCGGGAGTCCCATAGGGCGGCACACAATTGACCCAGCGTCGTCCGGGTTAGGGGAGGGTTTGGCCGGGGGGGCTTTAGTTGGCTCATTGCGCTTTAGCGACTCCTTGTGGCGGGCCGGGGGCCTGCAGGCTGACTTCGGTCATCAGTTGAACGGTGTTTCCTCCGACACATTGGTGCAGCTGGCTTCCGGGTTAAGTGGGCGGGTGTTAAGGAGCGCGGTTGGCGGGTCATGTTTCGGAGGACGATGTTTATGGACTTCACCGGACAGTGGTTGCTATCCAGTTTTAAACAAATGTGTGGTTGAATTTATTCTGCCACTGTGTCTTCTTATTGTCTCGGCCTTTAGGCCTGTATATCACGGTGTCAAGGCATATGAACTAACAGGTTATAGAGCAAACAACGCAATTATCACAACACATACACTGTAGGTTAGAATATGGCTTTTTGGGGGGGGGGATTGGCTTCCCCAGTGATTTTACCCACACACCACTACCGCTAGCTAGCAATGCTAATTGAGGCTATGTTGCTGCGCTCCTCGTGTCCTTGTCTACAACAACTCCATTCATATGAAACAACAAACTGTTGGTTTCATTGTAGCCTACTCCTGCTCATTTAGCCAACTTAATTCTGTAATTTTAATTCCATTTTGCATTGATTAGAAATCTCCCACTTCACTTGCTCCACATGGAGCCTCTGACGGTAGCACTGCTTTGATTGACCGAATAAAACAAGCTACACCCGTGAAAAGTGTGTAGCCTATTTTTTTTATTTTTATGAATATCTC
>NC_140013.1:41951965-42000631 GCF_964263955.1 Coregonus lavaretus
TCTCTTTCTCTCTCCCCCCCCCCCTCTCTCTCTCTCCTCCCCCTCTCTCTCTCCCCTCTCTCTCTCTCTCTCTCTCTCTCTCTCTCTCTCTCTCTCTCTCTCTCTCTCCCCCCCCCCCCTCTCTCTCTCTCTCTCTCTCTCTCTCTCTCTCTCTCTCTCTCTCTCTCTCTCTCTCTCTCTCTCTCTCCTCCCCCCTCTCTCTCTCTCGCCCCCCCTCTCTCTCTCTCTCTCCCCTCTCCCTCTCTACCTCTCTCTCTCACACACATATCAGACACACTGTAACACCAACTTTACACCGTCTCTGACCACGTGACCATTGTCATCCCCATGTCTGCTCTTACAGATTAACAGCTATATTCCCCAAAAGCTTGTCTCTACATCATGGTGTAACTCCAACATCTAAACATGTCATTCCTATGTTCAGAACGAGCACCACATTGCTATTACTCTCTGAGTTTCGCTAATGTAGCAGCATAGCCATGCTAGGAATGCTGGGTATGTGAGAAGCAGCAGTGGCACACACACACACACACACAGACACACACACAGACACACACACACACACACACACACACACACACACACACACACACACACACACACACACAGACACACACACACACACACACAAACACACAGACACACACACACACAGACACACAGACAGACACACACACACACACACACACAAACACACACACACACACACACGCACACACACACAGACACACACAGACCTGGGTTCAAGTAGTATCTGTTTCATTTCACACACTGCACATGATCAAGCTTTCCTGACGCAATAGAACCAATGGCATAGTCCAGAAAAGACCCCGCACATCTGGCTCAATTGAACGCTGACAGTATCTGAAAGAAAACGAACACTATTTAAACCCAGGTCTGGTTGATTCACAGCCAGCAGACTACAGCCACTAATGGAGGAGGCTGGACACAAACTAACTGGGCCCATTGGGTCCTATAAAGACTCTTCGCTAAATACACTTAGCTGTCAACACGCTTGTATGTTTCATAGCTTGCTTGGCATACTGAATCTCTTCTAACCGTATTAGATATACATTATATATGTCCGCCAATTAAGAGGCCGTGAAAAAGACAGGACGTGCCGGAATGAGGCATGGATTCAGTAGGACTTTGGTGTGTAGGATAATAGGATGCAAGTGAGACTCTTTCGTTGAATCCTAGAAGGCAATTATCCCACTGGCTATAAGGTGAATGCACCAATTTGTAAGTCGCTCTGGATGAGAGCGTCTGCTAAATGACGTAAATGTAAATGTGAGAGTGAATGCATATCATGTCATTGTAAAAGAAAGTGTGAGACACAGCAATGCCATTGCTTGGAAGGCGGCCACGGGTGGAGATCAAGCTGATCCTAACTGTTATAGGTCTATTTCTATTGTTTATCAAAAGTGTTGGGAAAAACTTGTCAATAATCAACTGACTGGCTTTCTTGATGTCTACAGTATTCTCTCTGGTATGCAATCTGGTTTCCGCTCAGGTTATGGATGTGTCACTGCAACCTTAAAGGTCCTAAATGATGTCACCATTGCCCTTGATTCTAAGCAATGTTGTGCTGCTATTTTTATTGACTTGGCCAAAGCCTTTCGATACGGTAGACCATTCCATACTTGTCGGGCCGGCTAAGGAGTATTGGTGTCTCGGAGGGGTCTTTGGCCTGGTTTGCTAATTTCTTGTCATTTAGCAGACGCTCTTATCCAGAGCGACTTACAGGAGCAATTAGGGTTAAGTGCCTTGCTCAAGGGCACATCGACAGATTTTTCACCTAGTCGTCTCTGGGATTATAAAACCCTCTTAGGCCTCACTCCCCGCTATCTGAGATACCTACTGCAGCCCTCATCCTCCACATACAACACCCGTTCTGCCAGTCACATTCTGTTAAAGGTCCCCAAAGCGCACACATCCCTGGGTCGCTCCTCTTTTCAGTTCGCTGCAGCTAGCGACTGGAACGAGCTGCAAAAAAACACTCAAACTGGACAGTTTTATCTCCATCTCTTCATTCAAAGACTCACTCATGGACACTCTTACTGCCAGTTGTGGCTGCTTCGCCTGATGTATTGTTGTCTCTACCTTCTTGCCCTTTGTGCTGTTGTCTGTTGCCCAGTAATGTTTGTACCATGTTTTGTGCTGCTACCATGTTGTGCTGCTACCATGTTGTTGTCATGTGGGCCTCTGTAGCTCAATTGGTAGAGCATGGCACTTGTAACGCCAGGGTAGTGGGTTCGATCCCCGGGACCACCTATATGTAAAAATGTATGCGCACATGACTGTAAGTTGCTTTGGATAAGAGCGTCTGCTAAATGGCATATTATGTGGTGTTGCTACCATGCTGTGTCGTCATGTGTTGCTGCCATGCTATGTTGTTGTCTTAGGTCTCTCTTTATGTAGTGTTGTGGTGTCTCTCTTTATGTAGTGTTGTGGCGTCTCTCTTTATGTAGTGTTGTGGCGTCTCTCTTTATGTAGTGTTGTGGTGTCTCTCTTTATGTAGTGTTGTGGCGTCTCTCTTTATGTAGTGTTGTGGTGTCTCTCTTGTCGTGATGTGTGCTTTGTCGTATATTTTTATTTTTAATCCCAGCCCCCGTCCCCACAGGAGGCCTTTTGCCTTTTGGTAGGCCGTCATTGTAAATAAGAATTTGTTCTTAACTGACTTGTCTAGTTAAATAAAGGTTAAATAAAAATAAAATATTATCCTAGCAGCTCAGCTCTGTGCTGTACTGAGTGGGTGAACTGTACTGTACTGTAGACTGGTCTCTTGCTACCCTCTAGTGGTAGCAGGGTGAACTGCAGACTGGTCTCCTGCTACCCTCTAGTGGTAGCAGGGTGTACTGCAGACTGGTCTCCTGCTACCCTCTAGTGGTAGCAGGGTGTACTGCAGACTGGTCTCCTGCTACCCTCTAGTGGTAGCAGGGTGTACTGCAGACTGGTCTCCTGCTACCCTCTAGTGGTAGCAGGGTGTACTGCAGACTGGTCTCCTGCTACCCTCTAGTGGTAGCAGGGTGTACTGCAGACTGGTCTCCTGCTACCCTCTAGTGGTAGCAGGGTGTACTGCAGACTGGTCTCATGCTACCCTCTAGTGGTAGCAGGGTGTAATGTAGGTGTATTAGCAGAACACTGCAGTAGATTGGTGGGCTCTAGCCAAGAATCATGGAGGAAAACTGGTACTGTGATGCCACCTAGTGGCCACCTTCTGTCTCACACACCTTCTACTGTACTGTATCATCTCTCTTTATCATTTACATTTTCGTCATTTAGCAGACACTCTTATCCAGAGCGACTTACAAATTGGTGCATTCACCTTATGATAGCCAGTGGGACAACCACTTTACAATATATATAAAAAAAATGTTTTTGGGGTTGGGGTAGGGGGAGGGTAGAAGGATTACTTTTATCTTATCCCAGGTATTCCTTAAAGAGGTGGGGTTTCAAGTGTCTCCGGAAGGTGGTGAGTGACTCCGCTGTTCTGGCGTCGTGAGGGAGCTTGTTCCACTATTGGGGTGCCAGAGCAGCGAACAGTTTTGACTGGGCTGAGCGGGAACTATGCTTCCGCAGAGGTAGGGGGGCCAGCAGGCCAGTGGTGGATGAACGCAATGCCCTCGTTTGGGTGTAGGGACTGATCAGAGCCTCTATGTTCTATCATCTCTCTCTGTTTTATCATCTCTCTCTGTTTTATCATCTCTGTTTTATCATCTCTCTGTTTTATCATCTCTCTCAGTTCTATCATCTTTCTGTTCTATCATCTCTCTCTGTTTTATCATCTCTCTCAGTTCTATCATCTCTCTGTTCTATCATCTCTCTCTGTTTTATCATCTCTCTCAGTTCTATCATCTCTCTCTGTTTTATCATCTCTCTGTGTTTTATAAATTCAATTCAATTCAAAGGGCTTTATTGCCATGGGAAACGTAGGTTAACGTTGCCAAAGCAAGTGAAATAGATAATGAACAAAAGTGAAATAAACAATCAGAAATGAACAGTAAACATTACACTCAGAAGTTCCAAAAGAATAAATACATTTCAAATGTCATATTATGTCTAAATACAGTGTTATAATGATGTGCAAATAGTTAAAGTACAAAATGGAAAATAAATCAACATAAATATAGGTTGTATTTATAATGGTGTTTGTTCTTCACTGGTTGCCCTTTTCTTGTGGCAACAGGTCACAAATCTTGCTGCTGTGATGGCACACTGTGTTATTTCACCCAATAGATATGGGAGTTTATCAAAATTGGATTTTTCTAATTCTTTGTTGGTCTGAGTAATCTGAGGGAAATATCTCTAATATGGTCATACATTTGGCAGGAGGTTAGGAAGTGCAGCTCAGTTTCCACCTCATTTTGTGGGCAGTGTGCACATAGCCTGTCTTCTCTTGAGAGCCAGGTCTGCCTACGGCGCCCTTTCTCAATAGCAAGGCTATGCTCACTGAGTCTGTACATAGTCAAAGATTTCCTTAATTTTGGGTCAGTCACAGTGGTCAGGTATTCTGACACTGTGTACTCTCTGTTTAGGGCCAAATAGCATTCTAGTTTGCTCTGTTTTTTTTGTAAATTCTTTCCAATGTGTCAAGTAATTATATTTTTGTTTTCTCATGATTTGGTTGGGTCTAATTGTGTTGCTGTCCTGGGACTCTGTGGGGTCTGTTTGTGTTTGTGAACAGAGCCCCAGGACCAGCTTGCTTAGGGGACTCTTCTCCAAGTTCATCTCTGTAGGTGATGGCTTTGTTATGGAAGGTTTGGGAATCACTTCCTTTTAGGTGGTTGTAGAATGTAACGTCTCTTTTCTGGATTTTGATAATTAGCGGGTATCGGCCTAATTCTGCTCTGCATTCATTATTTAAGCAATAAGTCACGAGGGGGTGTGGTATATGGCCAATATACCAAGGCTAAGGGCTGTTCTTATGCACAACGCAAAGCGTGTCACGATTCAGACAGACGACCAGAGGACCACAATTGCGACACACCAGAAAGTTTATTAAACTTAAGGGAAAAGGGAAGTAGGGAGTGAATGAAGGCTCCAGGGGTAACAGGGGTCCCGTCCAATGTGCTGGGTCTGTGCCCCCCCCAGTGGCAGCGATGCGTCCTATGAAGCCGGTGGTGGGTGGTCCAGAAGTCCTGGGGGGGGGAGACACAGACACAACAGGGCGGAATGAAACAAGGCAGCAGTACAGTTCAAGGGGAATCCAAAATACGTAGTAGCAAGGCAGAAGGCTGGTCAGAGTTACCGGGATCGAAGAGTAGTCAGGAGTCGTAATGGCAGAAAGCAGGTCTGGTTTTCCTGGGGCAGAAGAGTATCCAAGAATCAGGCAGGTCCGGGGTCACAAAACAAGGGTGAGCCAGAAGCGCGAGCAAACAGGTTCCGGGTGTGAGCTTTGCAGACGATCTGACAAAGGAGAGCTGAAAGACAGGACTTTAAATACTGGGAGAGGTTAGTGGGTAATGCAGCGCAGCTGGCAGAGTAATTAGAGCCGAGCAGAGCAGGGACAGGTGGAGCTAGTTAGGCTGAGTAGAGAGAGAGTGGTGAGCAGAGTGGAAGATAGTGGAAACAAATACGGTGGTAACCCGGTGGAGTGAGAGGGCTCATGACAGAACCCCCCCCCCAAGGGACGGCCCCAGAAGTCCCAAGAGCAACACCACGCCGGGCGGGAGGAGGGGAGCCGGAGGAGGGCTAGAACTCCTCCGAACGGTCCGAGTGAACGTCCTCATCCTCGGAGGAAGCCGGAGGGCCGTGGTCGGGAGATGGGACAGGTCCCGAGACAGGATCAGGCACAGGACAGGAAGCCGAGCAGGCAGGACGGTTAGGGACCCCTCTGGGGCGGCCCCTACGGATTGCAGGTTGATCAGGATGCCGTTGGTGGAAAGCGGTGATGAGAGTCCTATCCACAATCCGACTAGCTGGCACCCAGGTCCTTTCCTCAGGTCCATAGCCCTCCCAGTCAATGAGGTACTGGAGACCCCTACCCCTCCGTCTGGACCGAAGCAGGCGGCGGACGGTGTAAACCAGACCACCATCGACGAGCCGTGGAGGAGGAGGACCAGGCGCCGCAGGGACCAGCGGACTCTCATGGATGGGCTTAATCTTAGACACATGGAAAGTGGGGTGCACCCTCAGGGAATTAGGCAGTTGGAGCCGGACAGCAGTTGGGCTAATCACTCTTATGATAGGGAATGGGCCAATGAACCGAGGTGCCAGCTTCTGCGACTCCACCCTGAGTGGCAGGTTCTTCGATGACAACCACACCCTTTGACCAACATGGTAGGTGGGAGCAGGAATTCTCCGACGGTTGGCCCCGGTAGTGTAGCTGGCAACGGATCTGAGGAGTGTGGCTCGGGCTTGTGACCAGGTGCGGCGACATCGACGGGCAAAAGCAAGTGCAGATGGGCAAGTAACCTCCTCTTCCTGGCTGGCAAATAGAGGAGGCTGGTATCCAAAAACACATTGGAAAGGGGACATACCGATGGCAGAGCAGGTCAGAGAATTGTGTGCGTACTCCACCCATGTCAATTGCTGCGACCAGGAGTGGGGGTTGCGTGAAGTCATGCATCGCAGTGCCTTCTCGAGCTCCTGATTAGCCCGCTCTGACTGCCCATTGGATTGGGGATGGAATCCGGAAGTCAGACTGACTGTGGCTCCCAGCAGGTGACAGAACTCCTTCCAAAAAGCGGAGGAGAATTGTGGACCACGGTCAGAAACTACATCCCTTGGCAGTCCGTGGATCCGGAAGACGTGTTCCAGGACCACCTGGGCGGTCTCCTTGGCGGTTGGGAGCTTGGGGAGGGGAATGAAGTGTGCCATCTTGCTGAAACGGTCAACGATGGTGAGAATGACGGTCATGCCCCTTGAAGGGGGCAGCCCCGTGACAAAGTCAAGGGCGATGTGAGACCAGGGACGTCTGGGCACAGGCAGGGGCTGCAGCAATCCGGCTGGGGGCTGGCAGGACGACTTGTGTTGGTTGCAGATGGGGCAGGCTTGGACGAATTCCCGTACATCCTTCCTCAGAGAGGGCCACCAGAACCTCTGGGCGAGCAGGTTGTAAGTGCGGGTGGAGCCAGGGTGACAAGCTAGGCGGGAGTCATGTCCCCACTGAACGACCTGGGACCTCAGGTCTTCGGGGACAAAAAGGCGGTCAGCTGGGCAGGTGCTGGGACCTGGCTGGTTACGGAGAGCCTCCAGCACCTGTTCCTCAACAGCCCAGGTCAGAGCTGCAACGATGCAGGGACTTGGCAGAATCGACACAGGGTCCTTGGAGGGGGTGTCATCCTTCTGGAATTGACGGGAGAGGGCGTCTGGCTTGGTGTTGCGTGATCCAGGCCGGTATGACAGAGTGAAATTAAACCTGGTGAAGAACAGGGCCCAGCGGGACTGCCTGGAGTTCAACCGTTTGGCCGTGCGGATGTACTCCAAGTTCTTATGATCGGTCCAAACGAGAAATGGAATGGTGGACCCCTCCAGCCAGTGACGCCACTCCTCCAAGGCAAGCTTCACAGCCAGCAGCTCACGGTTCCCTATGTCGTAATTGCACTCAGAGGGGGACAACCGACGTGAGAAAAAGGCACAGGGATGGAGCTTCCTATCCTCCGCAGCCCACTGAGAAATCACAGCACCAACTCCCACATCCGAGGCGTCCACCTCCACAATGAATTGCCGGTCCACATCAGGCATCTGGAGGATGGGAGCGGAGGTGAACCTCACCTTGAGGGTACTGAAGGCCTTGTCGGCTGCTGGGGTCCAGGTGAAGGGTTGCTTGGTGCTGGTTAGAGCAGTGAGAGGGGCAGCAACGGTACTGTAGTTCCGGATAAACTTCCTATAGAAGTTAGCAAACCCCAGAAACTGTTGCAGCTTCTTTCGGTTCTCCGGAACTGGCCATGAAGTGACTGCTGATACTTTGGCAGGATCCATTTGGATACTTCCCTCTGCCACTATGTACCCCAGGAAGGCCACTGTCTTGACGTGAAACTCACATTTCTCTGCCTTGGCGTAGAGGGAATTCTCCAGAAGACGATGAAGGACTTGCTGGACATGGCGGGTGTGTTCAGACAGGTCTCTGGAGTAGATTAAGATGTCATCCAGGTAAACGAAGACAAACTTGTTTAACATGTCCCGCAGTACATCATTTACTAGAGCCTGGAACACAGCAGGAGCATTGGTGAGGCCAAAAGGCATAACCAGATACTCGTAGTGGCCTGTTGGTGTATTGAATGCGGTTTTCCATTCATCTCCCTCCCGGATCCGCACTAGGTGGTAAGCGTTTCTGAGATCCAACTTGGTAAAAACAGTGGCTCCCTGGAGCAACTCAAAAGCAGAGGTGAGCAGAGGCAGAGGGTAACGGTTTTTCACTGTGATGTCGTTGAGTCCCCTGTAGTCGATGCAGGGGCGAAGAGATCCGTCCTTCTTCCCCACAAAGAAGAAGCCAGCACCAGCAGGAGATGAAGATGAACGGATTAATCCTGTGGACAGAGAGCCATTGATGTAGTCCTCCATGGACTTTCTTTCAGGAGCAGACAACGAATAGAGACGACCCCTTGGAGGAGCTGTTCCAGGAAGGAGGTCGATGGCACAGTCGTACGGTCGGTGAGGGGGCAGAGATGTGGCTCTTGCTTTGTTAAACACCTCTCTGAGACCATGGTAGCATTCTGGGACATTGGAGAGGTCAGGAGCGGAGTTAGTAGGTACTGGCCGAGGGGGTAGTGCGGCAGCAAGCAGGCAGGTTCGGTGGCAGTCCTCTCCCCACTCCCTGATCACCCCGGTCACCCAGTCGAGCTGAGGGTTGTGCCGGCGGAGCCATGGGTAACCCAGGATGAGGGGTTGGCCTGGAGAGGGGAGCAGGTGAAACTGGATAGTTTCTTGATGGTTTCCGGACAGACCCATCGAGACCGGGGCCGTGACATGAGTGACCGATCCGAGTAAGTGTCCGTCCAGTGCCCGGGCAGGAATAGGAGGTGTCAAACGGAGGTTCTCCAGTCCCAGTTGGCGTGCCAGCTTGATGTCCATTATGTTGGCTTCGGCGCCAGAATCCACCAGAGCAGCCAGGGTGTGAGTTAAGTCAGAGAGGCGGAGGTGAACTTGCAGCAGGGGTTTGCGGTCGGAGGACTGGATGGTCATTGAACTCAACCGGACTCCCCCTATGCCCGGTGAGCTTCGGCCCTTTAAAGGGCAGGTTACCACACGATGTCCATCACCTCCACAATAGAGGCAGAGGTTTGAGGTGAAGCGGCGCTGGCGCTCTGCAGGAGTGAGAGAGGCTCGCCCAATCTCCATAGGCTCAGACTGATCAAGCTGACCTGGGTGAGTGGCAGTAGATGACAGGAGCCCAGTCGGATCTCTCCGAATGCCGGTAGTAGGTGGACCTTGGCGCCCCCTCTCACGACGACGGGTCTGTATCCTTCTGTCGATCCTGACAGTCAGTGCGATGGCTTCATCAAGAGTGGAAGGCAGTTCATGGGAGACCAACTCGTCCTTGATATAGTCAGCCAAACTATGGAAAAACGCGTCCACCAACGATGGTGTGTTCCAAGAACTTCGTCTAGCCAGGGTTCGGAAGTCGATGGAATGGTCTGCGACTGTACGTCTGCCTTGCCGAATACTGAACAGTTCACGAGACGCCTCTGCGGTGGGTGAATCCAGGTCAAACACCTTCAGCATCTCCTCAGCAAACAGGTCGAAGGTTGCACATGCGGGGGTTTGACGTTCGAACTCTGCTGTTCCCCAGAGTCGAGCTCGGCCCGTCAGGTGAGTGATGGCATACCCAACTTTAGCCCCCTCCGTGGCGAAGGTCCTTGGCTGCAAGGAGAACTGAAGTCGGCAGCTAGTCAGGAATGGCCGGACCTGGGTTGAATCGCCGTTGAACCGCTCGGGGTTTCCAATCTTGGGTTCCGGAGCAGCGGCTGCAATGACCGGGGCAGGTAACTCGGGGGCAGGGCTGGTGGGCAGACTGGCTGGGGTAAGGTTGGTGAGGAGTTGAAAGATCATGGCGAGTTGTTGTTGCTGCTGCTGGAACTGCTGCTCATGCTCATCGGTTTCCATGTCGGGGAAAGTGTGCGCTGAGTCCATAATGGTCAGATCGTACTGTCACGATTCAGACAGACGACCAGAGGACCACAATTGCGACACACCAGAAAGTTTATTAAACTTAAGGGAAAAGGGAAGTAGGGAGTGAATGAAGGCTCCAGGGGTAACAGGGGTCCCGTCCAATGTGCTGGGTCTGTGCCCCCCCCAGTGGCAGCGATGCGTCCTATGAAGCCGGTGGTGGGTGGTCCAGAAGTCCTGGGGGGGGGAGACACAGACACAACAGGGCGGAATGAAACAAGGCAGCAGTACAGTTCAAGGGGAATCCAAAATACGTAGTAGCAAGGCAGAAGGCTGGTCAGAGTTACCGGGATCGAAGAGTAGTCAGGAGTCGTAATGGCAGAAAGCAGGTCTGGTTTTCCTGGGGCAGAAGAGTATCCAAGAATCAGGCAGGTCCGGGGTCACAAAACAAGGGTGAGCCAGAAGCGCGAGCAAACAGGTTCCGGGTGTGAGCTTTGCAGACGATCTGACAAAGGAGAGCTGAAAGACAGGACTTTAAATACTGGGAGAGGTTAGTGGGTAATGCAGCGCAGCTGGCAGAGTAATTAGAGCCGAGCAGAGCAGGGACAGGTGGAGCTAGTTAGGCTGAGTAGAGAGAGAGTGGTGAGCAGAGTGGAAGATAGTGGAAACAAATACGGTGGTAACCCGGTGGAGTGAGAGGGCTCATGACAAAGCGGAGTGCTTGGGTACATTTAATTTTTTTTTACATTTTAGTCATTTAGCAGACGCACTTATCCAGAGCGACTTACAGTTAGTGAGTGCATACATTTTTCATACTGGCCCCCCGTGGGAAACGAACCCACAACCCTGGCGTTGCAAGCGCCATGCTCTACCAACTGAGCTACAGGGGACTTAGCCGTTAGCCGTGGTATATTGGCCATATTCAACAAACCCCAGAGGTGCATTATTGCTATTATAAACTGGTTACCAACGTAATTAGAGCAGTGAAAATAAATGTTTCGTCATACCCGTGGTATACAGTCTGATATACCACGGCTGTCAGCCAATCAGCATTCAGGGCTCAAACCATCCAGTTTATAATTGGTGTTTTATCATCTCTCTCTCTGTTTTACCATCTCTCTCTCTCTCTCTCTCTCTCTCTCTCTCTGTTTTACATCTCTCTCTCTCTCTCTCTCTCTCTCTCTCTCTTTTTTTCTCAATTCAATTTCAATTTCTCTCTCTCTCTCTCTAACCTTATTGGTTACGTTCACATTGCCTACTTAACTGAAGAGCTCTTTAGATAAACACTTATGTTTTAGAAAAGGGCACCAATAAACGATCAAGTGATTTCATGTGGAAAGCTCACAGATGTCAGTGCACCAAGTCAAAAATGGTGCTAGAGAGAGCGAGGGGTATTTTGCTGACAGGGTCTGATCTGTTAGCCTTACAACCATTCTTACCTTTTCAGTTTTCCTTGACATGTTTTCATTTTCTTATTTCTTGATCAATTATATATATATATATCTGTTATGAGGATAGGGATCCAATCAAAGTTGATTTGTCATGTGCCGGAGACAGTATAGTGTACACAGTAGATAGAAATGTTTACTTGCAAGCACTCCTCTCAAACAGTTCAGCGTCTATAGAAAAGTATTCAGTGGAAACATATAGTAAAAAGTGGGATTGACTATTCTATTTTTGATGATGGATGATTCTATGCTTCTGCTCAGCTCCGAGGAAGGAGGTTCAGAGGGATGCAGAGATGGTGCCACCCCCAGTCTCCTCCCCTAAACGATTTGCGGTGGTTTCACCCAAACCCAAGTCCCCTGGTGAGTGCACAGATCATATTACACTGTGTGTGTGTATGTGTGTGTGTGTGTGTGTGTGTGTGTGTGTGTGTGTGTGTGTGTGTGCATAGATAACCAAGGGAGGAGCTAGAGCGAAGGAGTGAGCAGCCAACATTTCTCTCTCTCAACAAACATCAGACAAAAACAAAAGAATGACAAACTGAACGACTAAAAAGCACCCTGAGGAAAAGCTAAGCTAAAAATATTTTTTTTAAAGATCTCTTTTAAATATGTCCACAGTTTCGGCCCCCCTCAGGTTCTCTGGCAGGCTATTCCAGAGGCTGGGGGCATAGTAACTAAAGGCTGCCTCTCCATGCCTCCTGGTCCTGGGCTTTGGGATAGTTAAAAGGCCAGTGCCAGAGGACCTGAGGGACCTACTGGGTACATAACCTAAAAGATGGTCTGATATGTATTGGGGTGCAGAATCGTGGATTGATTTAAAAAACCAATAGAATAATCTTAAAATTAATTCTAAAACTCACAGGTAGCCTTAAAACCGGTGTAGTGTGCTCTCCGTCTGGTCTTGGTACGTACCTTGTTCCATGGCTGTAGGATTTACCAGCCTGTCAGATCACCTCTCTCCACTGGTCAGCATTTTCTCACTGACCTGGGCCCAGATCACCTCTCTCCACTGGTCAGCATTTTCTCACTGACCTGGGCCCAGATCACCTCTCTCCACTGGTTCTGACCTGGGCCCAGATCACCTCTCTCCACTGGTTCTGACCTGGGCCCAGATCACCTCTCTCCACTGGTTCTGACCTGGGCCCAGATCACCTCTCTCCACTGGTTCTGACCTGGGCCCAGATCACCTCTCTCCACTGGTTCTGACCTGGGCCCAGATCACCTCTCTCCACTGGTTCTGACCTGGGCCCAGATTCATAAAGCATCACCAGAGTAGGAGTGTTGATCTAGGATAAGTTTAGACTTTTTTAGGCTTTTCGCTCCAGGTCAGAACCAGTGGAGAGAGGTGATCTGGGCCCAGGTCAGAACCAGTGGAGAGAGGTGATCTGGGCCCAGGTCAGAACCAGTGGAGAGAGGTGATCTGGGCCCAGGTCAGAACCAGTGGAGAGAGGTGATCTGGGCCCAGGTCAGAACCAGTGGAGAGAGGTGATCTGACAGCCTGGTAATATTACATTGGGGTCATAATCAGGTTTAAACTGCGGTGTCGTGGTTAGGAACTTATACACATGCAGAACACTCTGAAACACACATACGTGTTTTCACCAAGCAAAGCTTTTATTTTAACTGACTTGTCAAATAAATGAAAAATCCAATAAAGAGGATGTTCTACTGAATCGGTAGATTCAGCTAAAAGTGTGATTGGTTGTTATCTATTCCATGTCATAGCACAGAGGGGTGAGGGGGTGAGGGGGTGAGGGGGTGAAGGGGTGAGGGGGTGAAGGGGTGAGGGGGTGAGGGGGTGAAGGGGTGAAGGGGTGAGGGGGTGAAGGGGTGAGGGGGTGAAGGGGTGAGGGGGTGAAGGGGTGAAGGGGTGAGGGGGTGAGGGGGTGAAGGGGTGAGTCAGGGAAAGAGAAAAATAAAGAGAGAGAGAGAGAAGAGATTTCTGGGGGTTGCATGCCGAATATCTATAACGCTGCAGGCTTTCATTGCATTTTTAATCATTGTGAAAATGAATTAGAATGCAATGAATACCCCCAGGGTTGAAGAATGGCATCTTTCCAGCATTTGATGAATGCCCATTACAGTATACACAAAGGATCATTCAAGCAGTGGGTCATGAGCGTCAATGATCCAACTTCCTTCATCAATATTTTAGTGTGTGTGTGTGTGTGTGTGTGTGTGTGTGTGTGTGTGTGTGTGTGTGTGTGTGTGTGTGTGTATGCCCCTACTAAAGGCATCTCCCATCTGTCTGATCTTCCATTAATGAGGTCAATAGATCACCCTGCCTGTCTGAGAGTCAGGAGGCAGAGTACTGTGATGCAGCTCAGGTCCTTCATCACTAGAAGACGTGCAGATTAGCTAATGAACGACTATGGTTTACATGAAGGACTATGGTTTAAATGTTGAACTGTATGTTGAACTGTATGTTGGACTGTATGGACTGTATGTTGAACTGTATGTTGAACTGTATGTTGGACTGTATGTTGGACTGTATGTTGAACTGTATGTTGGACTGTATGTTGGACTGTATGTTGGACTGTATGTTGGACTGTATGTTGGACTGTATGTTGAACTGTACGTTGAACTGTATGTTGAACTGTATGTTGGACTGTATGTTGAACTGTATGTTGGACTGTATGTTGGACTGTATGTTGGACTGTATGTTGAACTGTATGTTGGACTGTATGTTGGACTGTATGTTGAACTGTATGTTGAACTGTATGTTGGACTGTATGTTGGACTGTATGTTGAACTGTATGTTGGACTGTATGTTGGACTGTATGTTGAACTGTATGTTGAACTGTATGTTGGACTGTATGTTGGACTGTATGTTGAACTGTATGTTGGACTGTATGTTGGACTGTATGTTGGACTGTATGTTGAACTGTATGTTGAACTGTATGTTGGACTGTATGTTGGACTGTATGTTGAACTGTATGTTGAACTGTATGTTGGACTGTATGGACTGTATGTTGAACTGTATGTTGAACTGTATGTTGAACTGTATGTTGAACTGTATGTTGGACTGTATGTTGGACTGTATGTTGAACTGTATGTTGGACTGTATGTTGAACTGTATGTTGGACTGTATGTTGGACTGTATGTTGGACTGTATGGACTGTATGTTGAACTGTATGTTGAACTGTATGTTGGACTGTATGTTGGACTGTATGTTGAACTGTATGTTGGACTGTATGGACTGTATGTTGGACTGTATGTTGAACTGTATGTTGAACTGTATGTTGAACTGTATGTTGGACTGTATGTTGAACTGTATGTTGAACTGTATGTTGGACTGTATGTTGGACTGTATGTTGGACTGTATGTTGAACTGTATGTTGGACTGTATGTTGGACTGTATGTTGGACTGTATGTTGAACTGTATGTTGAACTGTATGTTGAACTGTATGTTGGACTGTATGTTGAACTGTATGTTGGACTGTATGTTGAACTGTATGTTGAACTGTATGTTGGACTGTATGTTGAACTGTATGTTGAACTGTATGGACTGTATGTTGGACTGTATGTTGAACTGTATGTTGGACTGTATGTTGAACTGTATGTTGAACTGTATGGACTGTATGTTGGACTGTATGTTGAACTGTATGTTGAACTGTATGGACTGTATGTTGGACTGTATGTTGAACTGTATGTTGAACTGTATGGACTGTATGTTGGACTGTATGTTGGACTGTATGTTGAACTGTATGTTGGACTGTATGTTGGACTGTATGTTGAACTGTATGTTGAACTGTATGTTGAACTGTATGTTGAACTGTATGTTGAACTGTATGTTGAACTGTATGTTGGACTGTATGTTGAACTGTATGTTGGACTGTATGTTGAACTGTATGTTGAACTGTATGTTGAACTGTATGTTGAACTGTATGGACTGTATGTTGGACTGTATGGACTGTATGTTGAACTGTATGTTGGACTGTATGTTGGACTGTATGTTGGACTGTATGTTGAACTGTATGTTGAACTGTATGTTGGACTGTATGTTGAACTGTATGTTGAACTGTATGTTGGACTGTATGTTGAACTGTATGTTGGACTGTATGTTGAACTGTATGTTGAACTGTATGGACTGTATGTTGAACTGTATGTTGGACTGTATGTTGGACTGTATGTTGAACTGTATGTTGAACTGTATGTTGGACTGTATGTTGAACTGTATGTTGAACTGTATGTTGGACTGTATGTTGAACTGTATGTTGGACTGTATGTTGAACTGTATGTTGAAATGTATGTTGAACTGTATGTTGGACTGTATGTTGGACTGTATGTTGAACTGTATGTTGGACTGTATGTTGAACTGTATGTTGAACTGTATGGACTGTATGTTGGACTGTATGTTGGACTGTATGGACTGTATGTTGAACTGTATGTTGAACTGTATGTTGGACTGTATGTTGGACTGTATGTTGAACTGTATGTTGGACTGTATGTTGAACTGTATGTTGGACTGTATGTTGGACTGTATGTTGGACTGTATGTTGGACTGTATGTTGACCTGTATGTTGAACTGTATGTTGGACTGTATGTTGGACTGTATGTTGAACTGTATGTTGAACTGTATGTTGAACTGTATGTTGAACTGTATGTTGAACTGTATGTTGGACTGTATGTTGGACTGTATGTTGAACTGTATGTTGAACTGTATGTTGGACTGTATGTTGAACTGTATGTTGAACTGTATGTTGGACTGTATGTTGAACTGTATGTTGGACTGTATGTTGAACTGTATGTTGAACTGTATGTTGAACTGTATGTTGGACTGTATGTTGGACTGTATGTTGAACTGTATGTTGGACTGTATGTTGAACTGTATGTTGAACTGTATGTTGAACTGTATGTTGGACTGTATGTTGAACTGTATGTTGGACTGTATGTTGGACTGTATGTTGAACTGTATGTTGAACTGTATGTTGGACTGTATGTTGGACTGTATGTTGGACTGTATGTTGAACTGTATGTTGAACTGTATGTTGAACTGTATGTTGGACTGTATGTTGAACTGTATGTTGAACTGTATGTTGAACTGTATGTTGAACTGTATGTTGGACTGTATGTTGGACTGTATGTTGAACTGTATGTTGGACTGTATGGACTGTATGTTGAACTGTATGTTGAACTGTATGTTGGACTGTATGTTGGACTGTATGGACTGTATGTTGAACTGTATGTTGAACTGTATGTTGAACTGTATGTTGAACTGTATGTTGGACTGTATGTTGGACTGTATGTTGAACTGTATGTTGAACTGTATGTTGAACTGTATGTTGAACTGTATGTTGGACTGTATGTTGGACTGTATGTTGAACTGTATGTTGAACTGTATGTTGAACTGTATGTTGGACTGTATGTTGGACTGTATGTTGGACTGTATGTAGGACTGTATGTTGGACTGTATGTTGAACTGTATGTTGAACTGTATGTTGGACTGTATGTTGGACTGTATGTTGGACTGTATGTTGAACTGTATGTTGAACTGTATGGACTGTATGTTGGACTGTATGTTGAACTGTATGTTGAACTGTATGTTGAACTGTATGTTGGACTGTATGTTGAACTGTATGTTGGACTGTATGTTGGACTGTATGTTGGACTGTATGTTGAACTGTATGTTGAACTGTATGTTGAACTGTATGTTGGACTGTATGTTGGACTGTATGTTGGACTGTATGTTGAACTGTATGTTGGACTGTATGTTGAACTGTATGTTGGACTGTATGGACTGTATGTTGAACTGTATGTTGAACTGTATGTTGGACTGTATGGACTGTATGTTAAATAATAATAATAATAATATGCCATTTAGCAGACGCTTTTATCCAAAGCGACTTACAGTCATGCGTGCATACATTTTTCGTGTATGTTGAACTGTATGTTGAACTGTATGTTGAACTGTATGTTGGACTGTATGGACTGTATGTTGAACTGTATGTTGAACTGTATGTTAAACTGTATGTTGGACTGTATGGACCGTATGTTGAACTGTATGTTGAACTGTATGTTGAACTGTATGTTGGACTGTATGGACTGTATGTTGAACTGTATGTTGAACTGTATGTTGAACTGTATGTTGGACTGTATGTTGGACTGTATGTTGGACTGTATGGACTGTATGTTGGACTGTATGTTGGACTGTATGTTGAACTGTATGTTGGACTGTATGTTGGACTGTATGTTGAACTGTATGTTGGATTGTATGTTGGACTGTATGTTGGACTGTATGTTGAACTGTATGTTGAACTGTATGTTGGACTGTGTTGACTGTATGTTGGACTGTATGTTGAACTGTATGTTGGACTGTATGTTGGACTGTATGTTGGACTGTATGTTGAACTGTATGTTGGACTGTATGTTGGACTGTATGTTGAACTGTATGTTGGACTGTATGTTGGACTGTATGTTGGACTGTATGTTGGACTGTATGTTGAACTGTATGTTGAACTGTATGTTGGACTGTGTTGACTGTATGTTGGACTGTATGTTGAACTGTATGTTGGACTGTATGTTGGACTGTATGTTGAACTGTATGTTGAACTGTATGTTGGACTGTATGTTGGACTGTATGTTGAACTGTATGTTGAACTGTATGTTGGACTGTATGTTGGACTGTATGTTGGACTGTATGTTGAACTGTATGTTGAACTGTATGTTGGACTGTATGTTGGACTGTATGGACTGTATGTTGGACTGTATGTTGAACTGTATGTTGGACTGTATGTTGGACTGTATGTTGAACTGTATGTTGGACTGTATGTTGGACTGTATGTTGAACTGTATGTTGGACTGTATGTTGAACTGTATGTTGAACTGTATGTTGGACTGTATGTTGGACTGTATGGACTGTATGTTGGACTGTATGTTGAACTGTATGTTGAACTGTATGTTGAACTGTATGTTGGACTGTATGTTGAACTGTATGTTGAACTATATGTTGAACTGTATGTTGGACTGTATGTTGAACTGTATGTTGAACTGTATGTTGGACTGTATGTTGGACTGTATGGACTGTATGTTGGACTGTATGTTGAACTGTATGTTGGACTGTATGTTGGACTGTATGTTGAACTGTATGTTGGACTGTATGTTGGACTGTATGTTGAACTGTATGTTGGACTGTATGTTGAACTGTATGTTGAACTGTATGTTGAACTGTATGTTGGACTGTATGTTGGACTGTATGGACTGTATGTTGGACTGTATGTTGAACTGTATGTTGAACTGTATGTTGAACTGTATGTTGGACTGTATGTTGAACTGTATGTTGGACTGTATGGACTGTATGTTGAACTGTATGTTGAACTGTATGTTGGACTGTATGGACTGTATGTTGAACTGTATGTTGAACTGTATGTTGAACTGTATGTTGGACTGTATGGACTGTATGTTGAACTGTATGTTGAACTGTATGTTGAACTGTATGTTGGACTGTATGGACCGTATGTTGAACTGTATGTTGAACTGTATGTTGAACTGTATGTTGGACTGTATGGACTGTATGTTGAACTGTATGTTGAACTGTATGTTGAACTGTATGTTGGACTGTATGTTGGACTGTATGTTGGACTGTATGTTGAACTGTATGTTGAACTGTATGTTGGACTGTATGTTGGACTGTATGGACTGTATGTTGGACTGTATGTTGAACTGTATGTTGAACTGTATGTTGAACTGTATGTTGGACTGTATGTTGAACTGTATGTTGAACTATATGTTGAACTGTATTTTGGACTGTATGTTGAACTGTATGTTGAACTGTATGTTGGACTGTATGTTGGACTGTATGGACTGTATGTTGGACTGTATGTTGAACTGTATGTTGGACTGTATGTTGGACTGTATGTTGAACTGTATGTTGGACTGTATGTTGGACTGTATGTTGAACTGTATGTTGGACTGTATGTTGAACTGTATGTTGAACTGTATGTTGAACTGTATGTTGGACTGTATGTTGGACTGTATGGACTGTATGTTGGACTGTATGTTGAACTGTATGTTGAACTGTATGTTGAACTGTATGTTGGACTGTATGTTGAACTGTATGTTGGACTGTATGTTGGACTGTATGTTGGACTGTATGTTGAACTGTATGTTGAACTGTATGTTGAACTGTATGTTGAACTGTATGTTGGACTGTATGTTGGACTGTATGTTGGACTGTATGTTGAACTGTATGTTGGACTGTATGTTGAACTGTATGTTGGACTGTATGGACTGTATGTTGAACTGTATGTTGAACTGTATGTTGGACTGTATGGACTGTATGTTGAACTGTATGTTGAACTGTATGTTGAACTGTATGTTGGACTGTATGGACTGTATGTTGAACTGTATGTTGAACTGTATGTTGAACTGTATGTTGGACTGTATGGACCGTATGTTGAACTGTATGTTGAACTGTATGTTGAACTGTATGTTGGACTGTATGGACTGTATGTTGAACTGTATGTTGAACTGTATGTTGAACTGTATGTTGGACTGTATGTTGGACTGTATGTTGGACTGTATGTTGGACTGTATGGACTGTATGTTGGACTGTATGTTGGACTGTATGTTGAACTGTATGTTGGACTGTATGTTGGACTGTATGTTGAACTGTATGTTGGATTGTATGTTGGACTGTATGTTGGACTGTATGTTGAACTGTATGTTGAACTGTATGTTGGACTGTGTTGACTGTATGTTGGACTGTATGTTGAACTGTATGTTGGACTGTATGTTGGACTGTATGTTGGACTGTATGTTGAACTGTATGTTGGACTGTATGTTGGACTGTATGTTGAACTGTATGTTGGACTGTATGTTGGACTGTATGTTGGACTGTATGTTGGACTGTATGTTGAACTGTATGTTGAACTGTATGTTGGACTGTGTTGACTGTATGTTGGACTGTATGTTGAACTGTATGTTGGACTGTATGTTGGACTGTATGTTGAACTGTATGTTGAACTGTATGTTGGACTGTATTTTGGACTGTATGTTGAACTGTATGTTGAACTGTATGTTGGACTGTATGTTGGACTGTATGTTGGACTGTATGTTGAACTGTATGTTGAACTGTATGTTGGACTGTATGTTGGACTGTATGGACTGTATGTTGGACTGTATGTTGAACTGTATGTTGGACTGTATGTTGGACTGTATGTTGAACTGTATGTTGGACTGTATGTTGGACTGTATGTTGAACTGTATGTTGGACTGTATGTTGAACTGTATGTTGAACTGTATGTTGAACTGTATATTGGACTGTATGTTGGACTGTATGGACTGTATGTTGGACTGTATGTTGAACTGTATGTTGAACTGTATGTTGAACTGTATGTTGGACTGTATGTTGAACTGTATGTTGAACTATATGTTGAACTGTATGTTGGACTGTATGTTGAACTGTATGTTGAACTGTATGTTGAACTGTATGTTGGACTGTATGTTGAACTGTATGTTGAACTGTATGTTGGACTGTATGTTGAACTGTATGTTGAACTGTATGTTGAACTGTATGTTGGACTGTATATTGAACTGTATGTTGGACTGTATGTTGGACTGTATGTTGAACTGTATGTTGAACTGTATGTTGGACTGTATGTTGGACTGTATGTTGAACTGTATGTTGAACTGTATGTTGAACTGTATGGACTGTATGTTGGACTGTATGTTGAATTGTATGTTGAACTGTATGTTGGACTGTATGTTGGACTGTATGTTGAACTGTATGTTGGACTGTATGTTGGACTGTATGTTGAACTGTATGTTGAACTGTATGTTGAACTGTATGTTGGACTGTATGTTGGACTGTATGTTGGACTGTATGTAGGACTGTATGTTGGACTGTATGTTGAACTGTATGTTGAACTGTATGTTGGACTGTATGTTGGACTGTATGTTGAACTGTATGTTGAACTGTATGTTGGACTGTATGTTGGACTGTATGTTGGACTGTATGTTGGACTGTATGGACTGTATGTTGGACTGTATGTTGGACTGTATGTTGAACTGTATGTTGGACTGTATGTTGGACTGTATGTTGAACTGTATGTTGGATTGTATGTTGGACTGTATATTGGACTGTATGTTGAACTGTATGTTGAACTGTATGTTGGACTGTGTTGACTGTATGTTGGACTGTATGTTGAACTGTATGTTGGACTGTATGTTGGACTGTATGTTGAACTGTATGTTGAACTGTATGTTGGACTGTATGTTGAACTGTATGTTGGACTGTATGTTGGACTGTATGTTGGACTGTATGTTGGACTGTATGTTGAACTGTATGTTGAACTGTATGTTGGACTGTATGTTGGACTGTATGTTGAACTGTATGTTGAACTGTATGTTGGACTGTATGTTGGACTGTATGTTGGACTGTATGTTGAACTGTATGTTGAACTGTATGTTGGACTGTATGTTGGACTGTATGGACTGTATGTTGGACTGTATGTTGAACTGTATGTTGGACTGTATGTTGGACTGTATGTTGAACTGTATGTTGGACTGTATGTTGGACTGTATGTTGAACTGTATGTTGGACTGTATGTTGAACTGTATGTTGAACTGTATGTTGGACTGTATGTTGGACTGTATGGACTGTATGTTGGACTGTATGTTGAACTGTATGTTGAACTGTATGTTGGACTGTATGTTGAACTGTATGTTGGACTGTATGTTGAACTGTATGTTGGACTGTGTTGACTGTATGTTGAACTGTATGTTGAACTGTATGTTGGACTGTATGTTGGACTGTATGTTGGACTGTATGTTGAACTGTATGTTGGACTGTATGTTGGACTGTATGTTGAACTGTATGTTGAACTATATGTTGAACTGTATGGACTGTATGTTGGACTGTATGTTGAACTGTATGTTGAACTGTATGTTGAACTGTATGTTGGACTGTATGTTGAACTGTATGTTGGACTGTATGTTGGACTGTATGTTGAACTGTATGTTGAACTGTATGTTGAACTGTATGTTGGACTGTATGTTGGACTGTATGTTGGACTGTATGTTGAACTGTATGTTGGACTGTATGTTGAACTGTATGTTGGACTGTATGGACTGTATGTTGAACTGTATGTTGAACTGTATGTTGGACTGTATGGACTGTATGTTGAACTGTATGTTGAACTGTATGTTGAACTGTATGTTGGACTGTATGGACTGTATGTTGAACTGTATGTTGAACTGTATGTTGAACTGTATGTTGGACTGTATGGACCGTATGTTGAACTGTATGTTGAACTGTATGTTGAACTGTATGTTGGACTGTATGGACTGTATGTTGAACTGTATGTTGAACTGTATGTTGAACTGTATGTTGGACTGTATGTTGGACTGTATGTTGGACTGTATGTTGGACTGTATGGACTGTATGTTGGACTGTATGTTGGACTGTATGTTGAACTGTATGTTGGACTGTATGTTGGACTGTATGTTGAACTGTATGTTGGATTGTATGTTGGACTGTATGTTGGACTGTATGTTGAACTGTATGTTGAACTGTATGTTGGACTGTGTTGACTGTATGTTGGACTGTATGTTGAACTGTATGTTGGACTGTATGTTGGACTGTATGTTGGACTGTATGTTGAACTGTATGTTGAACTGTATGTTGGACTGTATGTTGAACTGTATGTTGGACTGTATGTTGGACTGTATGTTGGACTGTATGTTGGACTGTATGTTGAACTGTATGTTGGACTGTGTTGACTGTATGTTGGACTGTATGTTGAACTGTATGTTGGACTGTATGTTGGACTGTATGTTGGACTGTATGTTGAACTGTATGTTGGACTGTATGTTGGACTGTATGTTGAACTGTATGTTGAACTGTATGTTGGACTGTATGTTGGACTGTATGTTGGACTGTATGTTGAACTGTATGTTGAACTGTATGTTGGACTGTATGTTGGACTGTATGGACTGTATGTTGGACTGTATGTTGAACTGTATGTTGGACTGTATGTTGGACTGTATGTTGAACTGTATGTTGGACTGTATGTTGGACTGTATGTTGAACTGTATGTTGGACTGTATGTTGAACTGTATGTTGAACTGTATGTTGAACTGTATGTTGGACTGTATGTTGGACTGTATGGACTGTATGTTGGACTGTATGTTGAACTGTATGTTGAACTGTATGTTGAACTGTATGTTGGACTGTATGTTGAACTGTATGTTGGACTGTATGTTGAACTGTATGTTGAACTGTATGTTGAACTGTATGTTGGACTGTATGGACTGTATGTTGGACTGTATGTTGAACTGTATGGACTGTATGTTGGACTGTATGTTGAACTGTATGTTGAACTGTATGTTGGACTGTATGTTGGACTGTATGTTGAACTGTATGTTGAACTGTATGTTGAACTGTATGTTGGACTGTATGTTGAACTGTATGTTGGACTGTATGTTGAACTGTATGTTGAACTGTATGTTGAACTGTATGTTGGACTGTATGTTGAACTGTATGTTGGACTGTATGTTGGACTGTATGTTGGACTGTATGTTGGACTGTATGTTGGACTGTATGTTGGAAAGTATGTTGGACTGTATGTTGGACTGTATGTTGGAAAGTATGTTGGACTGTATGTTGGAAAGTATGTTGGACTGTATGTTGGACTGTATGTTGAACTTTATGTTGACGTATGGACTTTATGGACTGGATGTTGGATCCTCACAGTTGATGAGCCTTTATCTCTCTGTCTTTAATTCTATGATATTAAGATACAGTTGAAGTCAGAAGTTTACATACACCTTAGCAAAATACATTTAAACTCAGGTTTTCACAATTCCTGACATTTAATCTTAGTAAAAATTCCCTTTCTTAGGTCAGCTAGGATCACCACTTTATTTTAAGAATGTGAAATGTCAGAATAATAGTAGAGAGAATGATTTATTTCAGCTTTTATTATAATAATAATAATAATAATATGCCATTTAGCAGACGCTTTTATCCAAAGCGACTTACAGTCATGCGTGCATAAATTTTTTGTGTATGGGTGGTCCCGGGGATCGACCCCACTACCTTGGCGTTACAAGCGCCGTGCTCTACCAGCTGAGCTACAGAGGACTCAGTTATTATTTATTTCTTTCATCACATTCCCAGTGGGTCAGAAGTTTACATACACTCAATTAGTATTTGGTAGCATTGCCTCTAAATTGTTTAACTTGGGTCAAACGTTTTGGGTAGCCTTCCACAAGCTTCCCACAATAAGTTGGGTGAATTTTGGCCCATTCCTCCTGACAGAGCTGGTGTAACTGAGTCAGGTTTGTAGGCCTCCTTGCTCACACACGCTTTTTCAGTTCTGCCCACACATTTTCTATAGGATTGAGGTCAGGGCTTTGTGATGGCCACTCCAATACCTTGACTTTGTTGTCCTTAAGCCATTTTGCCACAACTTTGGAAGTATGCTTGGGGTCATTGTCCATTTGGAAGACCCATTTGCGACCAAGCTTTAACTTCCTGACTGATGTCTTGAGATGTTGCTTCAATATATCCACATAATTTTCCGTCCTCATGATGCCATCTATTTTGTGAAGTGCACCAGTCCCTCCTGTAGCAAAGCACCCCCACAGCATGATGCTGCCACCCCCGTGCTTCACGGTTGGGATGGTGTTCTTCGGCTTGCAAGCCTTCCCCTTTTTCCTCCAAACATAACAATGGTCATTATGGCCAAACAGTTCTATTTTTGTTTCATCAGACCAGAGGACATTTCTCCAAAAAGTACGATCTTTGTCCCCATGTGCAGTTGCAAACCGTTGTCAGGCTTTTTTATGGCGGTTTTGGAGCAGTGGCGTCTTACTTGCTGAGCGGCCTTTCAGGTTATGTCGATATAGGACTCGTTTTACTGTGGATATAGATACTTTTGTACCTGTTTCCTCCAGCATCTTCACAAGGTACTTTGCTGTTGTTCTGGGATTCATTTGCACTTTTCGCACCAAAGTACGTTCATCTCTAGGAGACAGAACGCGTCTCCTTCCTGAGCGGTATGACGGCTGCGTGGTCCCATGGTGTTTATACTTGCGTACTATTGTTTGTACAGATGAACGTGGTACCTTCAGGCGTTTGGAAATTGCTCCCAAGGATGAACCGGACTTGTGGAGGTCTACAATGTTTTTTCTGAGGTCTTGGCTGATTTCTTTTGATTTTCCCATGATGCCAAGAAAAAGGCACTTTTGTTTGAAGGTAGGCCTTGAAATACATCCACAGGTACAACTCCAATTGACTCAAATGATGTCAATTAGCCTATCAGAAGCTTCTAAAGCCATGACATCATTTTCTGGAATTTTCCAAGCTGTTTAAAGGCACAGTCAACTTAGTGTATGTAAACTTCTGACCCCACTGGGATTGTGATACAGTGAATTATAAGTGAAATAATCTGTCTGTAAACAATTGATGGAAAAATTACTTGTGTCATGCACAAAGTAGATGTCCTAACCGACTTGCCAAAACTATAGTTTGTTAACAAGACATTTGTGGAGTGGTTGAAAAACAAGTTTAAATGACTCCAAACTAAGTGTATGTAAACTTCCGACTTCAACTGTACTGTCATTTCTCTTTTTCTCTCTCACGTCCCCCCCTTCCATCTGTCTCTCTGTCTTTTCCATCTCTCTCTCTCTCTGACTTTTCGTCTCTCTTTCTCTCTTGTTTCTCACCGTTTCTCTCTCTTTCCCTCACCCCCCCCCCCCCCCTCTCCTCCTCATAATAACCTCTCTCTCTCTCCTTTCTCTCCTCTCTCTCCAGTCCGTGGTAGACCAGCAGGTTGTGGTGGGTCAGGGTCAGGGGTGGAAGGTCAGGAGTGTGAGCTTGCCCTGGTGCAGAAGCTGAGAGAGCGCTGTGAGGACCAGGCTAGGCAGCTCCTGGCTCTGCAGGCTGAACTGAATAAGGCTTCTCTTGGACTGGAGGTGTTCGCCATCACCACACAACACTTCTGCCAGAAGGTAATAAAACTGGATAACATTGCTTATAAGAAATTATTTGTGAAGCAGCCATATAGGGTTTATGAATACTTTATAATGCCTGTTTATAAATTGTAGTTTGTTTAAAGTGGGACCAACCATAAGTGGTCTTGTCCGAGACAGAACGTGTCATATGGCCAGGAGCCTATCTCCTGTTTCTGTAGTGAGACAGCTTGATGTACAGGACACCCCCTGGATAGGACACTAGTCTATCTCCTGTTTCTGTAGTGAGGCAGCTTGATGTACAGTACACCCCCTGGACAGGACACTAGTCTATCTCCTGTTTCTGTAGTGAGGCAGCTTGATGTACAGTACACCCCCTGGACAGGACACTAGTCTATCTCCTGTTTCTGTAGTGAGGCAGCTTGATGTACAGGACACCCCCTGGACAGGACACTAGTCTATCTCCTGTTTCTGTAGTGAGACAGCTTGATGTACAGGACACCTCCTGGACAGGACACTAGTCTATCTCCTGTTTCTGTAGTGAGGCAGCTTGATATACAGGACACCCCCTGGACAGGACACTAGTCTATCTCCTGTTTCTGTAGTGAGACAGCTTGATGTACAGTACACCCCCTGGACAGGACACTAGTCTATCTCCTGTTTCTGTAGTGAGGCAGCTTGATGTACAGGACACCCCCTGGACAGGACACTAGTCTATCTCCTGTTTCTGTAGTGAGACAGCTTGATGAACAGGACACCCCCTGGACAGGACACTAGTCTATCTCCTGTTTCTGTAGTGAGACAGCTTGATGTACAATACACCCCCTGGACAGGACACTAGTCTATCTCCTGTTTCTGTAGTGAGGCAGCTTGATGTACAGGACACCCCCTGGACAGGACACTAGTCTATCTCCTGTTTCTGTAGTGAGGCAGCTTGATGTACAGGACACCCCCTGGACAGGACACTAGTCTATCTCCTGTTTCTGTAGTGAGGCAGCTTGATGTACAGGACACCCCCTGGACAGGACACTAGTCTATCTCCTGTTTCTGTAGTGAGACAGCTTGATGTACAGTACACCCCCTGGACAGGACACTAGTCTATCTCCTGTTTCTGTAGTGAGGCAGCTTGATGTACAGTACACCCCCTGGACAGGACACTAGTCTATCTCCTGTTTCTGTAGTGAGGCAGCTTGATGTACAGTACACCCCCTGGACAGGACACTAGTCTATCTCCTGTTTCTGTAGTGAGGCAGCTTGATGTACAGTACACCCCCTGGACAGGACACTAGTCTATCTCCTGTTTCTGTAGTGAGGCAGCTTGATGTACAGGACACCCCCTGGACAGGACACTAGTCTATCTCCTGTTTCTGTAGTGAGGCAGCTTGATGTACAGGACACCCCCTGGACAGGACACTAGTCTATCTCCTGTTTCTGTAGTGAGACAGCTTGATGTACAGGACACCTCCTGGACAGGACACTAGTCTATCTCCTGTTTCTGTAGTGAGGCAGCTTGATGTACAGGACACCCCCTGGACAGGACACTAGTCTATCTCCTGTTTCTGTAGTGAGACAGCTTGATGTACAGTACACCCCCTGGACAGGACACTAGTCTATCTCCTGTTTCTGTAGTGAGGCAGCTTGATGTACAGTACACCCCCTGGACAGGACACTAGTCTATCTCCTGTTTCTGTAGTGAGGCAGCTTGATGTACAGGACACCCCCTGGACAGGACACTAGTCTATCTCCTGTTTCTGTAGTGAGACAGCTTGGTGTACAGTACACCCCCTGGACAGGACACTAGTCTATCTCCTGTTTCTGTAGTGAGACAGCTTGATGTACAGTACACCCCCTGGACAGGACACTAGTCTATCTCCTGTTTCTGTAGTGAGGCAGCTTGATGTACAGTACACCCCCTGGACAGGACACTAGTCTATCTCCTGTTCCTGTAGTGAGACAGCTTGATGTACAGTACACCCCCTGGACAGGACACTAGTCTATCTCCTGTTTCTGTAGTGAGGCAGCTTGATGTACAGGACACCCCCTGGACAGGACACTAGTCTATCTCCTGTTTCTGTAGTGAGGCAGCTTGATGTACAGGACACCCCCTGGACAGGACACTAGTCTATCTCCTGTTTCTGTAATGAGGCAGCTTGATGTACAGGACACCCCCTGGACAGGACACTAGTCTATCTCCTGTTTCTGTAGTGAGACAGCTTGATGTACAGGACACCCCCTGGACAGGACACTAGTCTATCTCCTGTTTCTGTAGTGTGAGTAGGGCTGTTGCGGTGACCGTAGTACCGCCACACCGGTGGTCACGAGTCATGAAGTGTACAAATACTCAAATAAAAGTACCAGAAAGTAAAATACACATGCATTGGAACCCAGGTCTGGAAGTCACCACATCCACCACAAGACTATCATTGTCTCTATCTATTCTCAGGCAGTAACATGCATGTTGTGTAATAGGTCTATCAGGGGAATGAATGCCTCTTCACTCACTGAACAGTGTGGTTGTCTCTGTTCTGTGGCAGTGTGCCATTTAGAGATGGGATATGAATGTTCAACTGCCTGGGTAGGTTAAATACACACACATACCCACACACACACACACACACACACACACACACACACACACACACACACACACACACACACACACACACACACACACACACACACACACACACATAAACACACATAAACACACATATACACACACACACACATACTGTAGGTTGAATAGGCTGAAGTATAGGATTAAAATACTGTGATACATCAGATTTACTGTATCCTACTGACTACATATTTTATTTGATCATCATGTCTGCACCTTCCTTTTATGTAAAGATAAAGTACCATATCCCAGTAAAGATGCAGTACCATATCCCAGTAAAGATGCAGTACCATATCCCAGTAAAGATGCAGTACCATATCCCAGTAAATATGCAGTACCATATCCCAGTGAAGATACAGTACCATATCCCAGTAAAGATACAATACCATATCCCAGTAAAGATACAGTAACATATCCCAGTAAAGATACAGTACCATATCCCAGTAAAGATGCAGTACCATATCCCAGTAAAGATGCAGTACCATATCCCAGTAAATATGCAGTACCATATCCCAGTAAATATGCAGTACCATATCCCAGTAAAGATACAGTACCATATCCCATTAAAGATACAATACCATATCCCAGTAAAGATACAGTACCATATCCCAGTAAATATACAATACCATATCCCAGTAAAGATACAGTACCATATCCCAGTAAAGATACAATACCATATCCCAGTAAAGATACAGTACCATATCCCAGTAAAGATGCAGTACCATATCCCAGTAAAGATGCAGTACCATATCCCAGTAAATATGCAGTACCATATTCCAGTGAAGATACAGTACCATATCCCAGTAAATATACAATACCATATCCCAGTAAAGATACAGTACCATATCCCAGTAAATATACAGTAACATATCCCAGGAAAGATACAATACCATATCCCAGTAAATATACAGTAACATATCCCAGGAAAGATACAGTACCATATCCCAGTAAAGATACATTTACATTTACATTTACGTCATTTAGCAGACGCTCTTATCCAGAGCGACTTACAAATAGGTGCATTCACCTTATAGCCAGTGGGATAACCACTTTTTTTTTGGGGGGGGGGGGGTAGAAGGATTACTTTATCCTATCCCAGGTATTCCTTAAAGAGGTGGGGTTTCAAATGTCTCCGGAAGGTGGTGAGTGACTCCGCTGTCCTGGCGTCGTGAGGGAGCTTGTTCCACCATTGGGGTGCCAGAGCAGCGAACAGTTTTGACTGGGCTGAGCGGGAACTATGCTTCCGCAGAGGTAGGGGAGCCAGCAGGCCAGAGGTGGATGAACGCAGTGCCCTCGTTTGGGTGTAGGGACTGATCAGAGCCTGAAGGTATGGAGGTGCCGTTCCCCTCACAGCTCCGTAGGCAAGCACCATGGTCTTGTAGCAGATGCGAGCTTCAACTGGAAGCCAGTGGAGTGTGCGGAGGAGCGGGGTGACGTGAGAGAACTTGGGAAGGTTGAACACCAGACGGGCTGCGGCATTCTGGATGAGTTGTAGGGGTTTAATGGCACAGGCAGGGAGCCCAGCCAACAGCGAGTTGCAGTAATCCAGACGGGAGATGACAAGTGCCTGGATTAGGACCTGTGCTGCTTCCTGTGTAAGGCAGGGTCGTACTCTCTGAATGTTGTAGAGCATGAACCTACAGGATCGGGTCACCGCCTTGATGTTAGCGGAGAACGACAGGGTGTTGTCCAGGGTCACGCCAAGGCTCTTCGCACTCTGGGAGGAGGACACAACGGAGTTGTCAACCGTGATGGCGAGATCATGGAACGGGCAGTCCTTCCCCGGGAGGAAGAGCAGCTCCGTCTTGCCGAGGTTCAGCTTGAGGTGGTGATCCATCATCCATACTGATATGTCTGCCAGACATGCAGAGATGCGATTCGCCACCTGGTTATCAGAAGGGGGAAAGGAGAAGATTAGTTGTGTGTCGTCTGCGTAGCAATGATAGGAGAGGCCATGTGAGGATATGACAGAGCCAAATGACTTGGTGTATAGCGAGAATAGGAGAGGGCCTAGAACTGAGCCCTGGGGGACACCAGTGGTGAGAGCACGTGGTGCGGAGACAGCTTCTCGCCACGCCACTTGGTAGGAGCGACCGGTCAGGTAGGACACAATCCAAGAGTGAGCTGCGCCGGAGATGCCCAGCTCGGAGAGGGTGGAGAGGAGGATCTGATGGTTCACAGTATCAAAGGCAGCAGACAGGTCTAGAAGGACAAGAGCAGAGGAGAGAGAGTTAGCTTTAGCAGTGCGGAGAGCCTCCGTGACACAGAGAAGAGCAGTCTCAGTTGAATGGCCAGTCTTGAAACCTGACTGGTTTGGATCAAGAAGGTCATTCTGAGAGAGATAGCAAGAGAGTTGGCTAAAGACGGCACGCTCAATAGTTTTGGAGAGAAAAGAAAGAAGGGATACAGTACCATATCCCAGTAAAGATACAATACCATATCCCAGTAAAGATACAGTACCATATCCCAGTAAATATACAGTAACATATCCCAGGAAAGATACAGTACCATATCCCAGTAAAGAGACATTAACATATCCCAGTACCATATCCCAGTAAAGATACAGTACCATATCCCAGTAACATACCCCAGTAAAGATACAGTAGCATATACCAGTAAATATACTACCATATCCCAGTAAAGATACAGTAACATATCCCAGGAAAGATGCAATACCATATCCCAGTAAATATACAGTAACATATCCCAGGAAAGATACAATACCATTTCCCATTGAAGATACAGTACCATATCCCAGTAACATACCCCAGTAAAGATACAGTACCATATCCCAGTAAATATACTATCATATCCCAGTAAAGATACAGTACCATATCCCAGGAAAGATACAATACCATATCCCAGTAAAGATACAGTACCATATCCCAGTAATGATATAATACCATATCCCAGTAAAGATACAGTACCATATCCCAGTAAATATACTACCATATCCCAGTAAAGATACAGTACCATATCCCAGTAAATATACTACCATATCCCAGTAAAGATACAGTACCATATACCAGGAAAGATACAGTACCATATCCCAGTAAAGATACAGTACCATATCCCAGTAAATATACAATACCATTTCCCAGTAAAGATACAGTAACATATCCCAGTAACTTACTCCAGTAAAGATACAGTATCATATCTCAGAAAAGATACAATGCCATATCCCAGTAAAGATACAGTGCCATATCCCAATAAAGACACATTACCATATCGCAGTAAATATGCATACCATATCGCAGTAACGATACGATACCATATCCCAGTACCATATCCCAATAAAGATACAGTACCATATCCCAGTAAAGATACAATACCATATCCCAGTAAAGATACAGTACTATATCCCAGTAAAGATATAATACCATATCCCAGTACCATATCCCAGTAAAAATACAATACCATATCCCAGTACCATATCCCAGTAAAGATACAGTACCATATACCAGTGAAGATACATTATCATATCCCAGGAACGATACAATACCATATCCCAGTAAAGATACAGTAACATATCCAAGTAAAGATACAGTACCATATCCCAGCACCATATTCCAGTAAAGATACAGTACGATATCCCAATAAAGATACTGTTTTACATTTTAGTCATTTCAGATGTATAGCGACTTCCAAGAGCAATTAGGGTTAAGTACCTTGCTTAAGGCACATCAACATATTTTTCACCTAGTCTGCTCGTGGATTCAAACCAGCAAACTTTCGGTTACTGGCCCAGCGGTCTTAACCGCTAGCCTACCTATCATATCCCAGTAAAGATACAATACCATATCCCAGTAAAGATACAGTACCATATCCCAGTACAGATACAGTGCCTTATCCCAGTAAAGATACAGTAACATATCCCAATAAATGTACAATACCATATCTCAGTACCATATCCCAGTAAAAATACAATACCATATCCCTGTACCATATACCAGTAAAGATACAGTACCTTATCCAAGTAAAGATACAGTAACATATCCCAGTAAAGATACATTACCTTATCCAAGTCAAGATACAGTACCATATCCCAGTAAAGATACAGCAACATATACCAGTAAAGATACAGTACCATATCCCAGTACCATATCCCAGTAAAAATACAGTACCATATCCCAGTAAAGATACTGTAACAAATCCCAGTAAATTTACAGTACCATATCGCAGTACCATATCCCAGTACCATATCCCAGTAACGATACTGTACCGTATCCCAGTAAAGATACAGTACTATATCCCAGTAAAGATACAGTAACATATCCCAGTATTATAGACCATTAAAGATACAGTACCATATCCCAATAAAGATACAATACCATATCCCAGTACCATATCCCAGTAAAGATACTGTACCGTATCCCAGTAAAGATACAGTACTATATCCCAGTAAAGATACAGTAACATATCCCAGTATTATAGACCATTAAAGATACAGTACCATATCCCAATAAAGATACAATACAATATCCCAGTAAAGATACAGTACCATATCCAATGACCATATCCCAGTAAAGAGACAGTACCTTATACCAGTAAAAATACAATACCATTTCCCGGTACCATATCCCAGTAAATATATAGTAACATATCCCAGTAAATATACTGTACCATATTCCAGTAAAGATACAGTATGATATCCCAATAAAGATACTGTTTTACATTTCAGATGCAGAGCGACTTCCAAGAGCAATTAGGGTTAAGTGCCTTGCTTAAGGCACATCGACAGATGTTTCACCTAGTCGGCTCGTGGATTCAAACCAGCAAACTTTCGGTTACTGGCCCAGCGATCTTAACCGCTAGCCTACCTATCATATCCCAGTAAAAATACAATACCATATCCCAGTAAAGATATAATACCATATCCCAGTAAAGATATAATACCATATCCCAGTAAAGATACAATACCATATCCCAGTAAAGATACAATACCATATCCCAGTAAAGATACAATACCATATCCCAGTAAAGATACAGTAACATATCCCAATAAATGTACAATACCATATCTCAGTACCATAGCCCAGTAAAAATACAATACCATATCCCTGTACCATATCCAAGTAAAGATACAGTACCTTATCCAAGTAAAGATACAGTACCATATCCCAGTAAAGATATACTACCATATCCCAGTAAAGATACAGTAACATATCCCAGTAAAGATACAATACCATATCCCAGTACCATATCCCAGTAAAAATACAATACCATATCCCAGTACCATATCCCAGTAAAGAAACAGTAACATATACCAGTAAAAATACAGTACCATATCCCAGTAAATATACAGTGCCATTTCCCAGTAAAGAGACCGTAACAAATCCCAGTAAAGATAAAGTACCATATCCCAATAAAGATACTGTTTTACATTTAGCAGATGTTTTTATCCAGAACGAATTACAGGAGCAATTAGGGTTAAGTGCCTCGCTCAAGGGCACATCAACAGATGTTTCACCTAGTCCGCTCGGGGATTCAAACCAGCAACCTTTCGGTTACTGGCCCAACTTAACCGCTAGGCTACCTACCATATCCCAGTAAAGATACGGTACCATTTCCCATTAAAGATACAGTACCATATCCCAGTAAATTTACAGTACCATATCCCAGTAAAGACATAGTACCATATCCCAGTAAAGATACAGTAACATTTCCGAGTAAAGATACAATACCATATCCCAGTACCATATCCCAGTAAAGATACATTACCCTATCCCAGTAACGATGCAATACCATATCCCAGTACCATATCCCAGTAAAGATACTGTACCGTATCCCAGTAAAGATACAGTAACATATCCCAGTATTATAGACTATTAAAGATACAGTACCATATCCCAATAAAGATACAATACCATATCCCAGTAAAGATACAGTACCATATCCCAGTAAAGAGACAGTACCTTATACCAGTAAAAATCCAATACCATTTCCCGGTACCATATCCCAGTAAATATATAGTAACATATCCCAGTAAAGATACTGTACATTTACATTTACATTTTAGTCATTTAGCAGACGCTCTTATCCAGAGCGACTTACAGGAGCAATTAGGGTTAAGTGCCTTGCTCAAGGGCACATTTACGTCATTTAGCAGACGCTCTTATCCAGAGTGACTCACAAATTGGGGGGGGGGGGGGGGGGGTAGAAGGATTACTTTATCCTATCCCAGGTATTCCTTAAAGAGGTGGGGTTTCAAATGTCTCCGGAAGGTGGTGAGTGACTCCGCTGTCCTGGCGTCGTGAGGGAGCTTGTTCCACCATTGGGGTGCCAGAGCAGCGAACAGTTTTGACTGGGCTGAGCGGGAACTATGCTTCCGCAGAGGAAGGGGAGCCAGCAGGCCAGAGGTGGATGAACGCAATGCCCTCGTTTGGGTGTAGGGACTGATCAGAGCCCGAAGGTACAGAGGTGCCGTTCCCCTCACTGCTCCATAGGCAAGCACCATGGTCTTGTAACGGATGCGAGCTTCAACTGGAAGCCAGTGGAGTGTGCGGAGGAGGGGGGTGACGTGAGAGAACTTGGGAAGGTTGAACACCAGACGGGCTGCGGCATTCTGGATGAGTTGTAGGGGTTTAATGGCACAGGCAGGGAGGCCAGCCAACAGCGAGTTGCAGTAATCCAGACGGGAGATGACAAGTGCCTGGATTAGGACCTGTGCCGCTTCCTGTGTAAGGCAGGGTCGTACTCTCCGAATGTTGTAGAGCATGAACCTGCAGGAGCGGGTCACCGCCTTGATGTTAGCGGAGAACGACAGGGTGTTGTCCAGGGTCACGCCAAGGCTCTTCACACTCTGGGAGGAGGACACAACGGAGTTGTCAACCGTGATGGCGAGATCATGGAACGGGCAGTCCTTCCCCGGGAGGAAGAGCAGCTCCGTCTTGCCAGGGTTCAGCTTGAGGTGGTGATCCGTCATCCATACTGATATGTCTGCCAGACATGCAGAGATGCGATTCGCCACCTGGTTATCAGAAGGGGGAAAGGAGAAGATTAGTTGTGTATCGTCAGCGTAGCAATGATAGGAAAGGCCATGTGAGGATATGACAGAGCCAAGTGACTTGGTGTATAGGGAGAAAAGGAGAGGGCCTAGAACTGAGCCCTGGGGGACACCAGTGGTGAGAGCACGTGGTGCGGAGACAGCTTCTCGCCACGCCACTTGGTAAGAGTGACCGGTCAGGTAGGACGCAATCCAGGAGTGAGCCACGCCGGAGATGCCCAGCTCGGAGAGGGTGGAGAGGAGGATCTGATGGTTCACAGTATCAAAGGCAGCAGACAGGTCTAGAAGGACAAGAGCAGAGGAGAGAGAGTTAGCTTTAGCAGTGCGGAGAGCCTCCGTGACACAGAGAAGAGCAGTCTCAGTTGAATGACCAGTCCTGAAACCTGACTGGTTTGGATCAAGAAGGTCATTCTGAGAGAGATAGCAAGAGAGTTGGCTAAAGACGGCACGCTCAATAGTTTTGGAAAGAAAAGAAAGAAGGGATACTGGTCTGTAGTTGTTGACATCAGTGGGATTGAGTGTTGGTTTTTTGAGAAGGGGAGCAACTCTCGCTCTCTTGAAGACGGAAGGGACATGGCCAGCGGTCAAGGATGAGTTGATCAGCGAGGTGAGGTAGGGGAGAAGGTCACCGGAGATGGTCTGGAGAAGAGAGGAGGGGATGGGGTCAAGCGGGCAGGTTGTTGGGCGGCCTGCAGTCACAAGTCGCAGGATTTTATCTGGAGAGAGAGGGGAGAAAGAAGTCAAAGCATAGGGTAGGGCAGTGTGAGTAGGACCAGCAGTGTCATTAGACTTAACAAACGAGGATCGGATGTCGTCAACCTTCTTTTCAAAGTGGTTGACGAAGTCATCCACAGAGAGAGAGGGGGGGGGGGGGGGGATTCAGCTGTGGCAAAGAGCTTCCTAGGGTTAGAGGCAGATGCTTTAAATTTAGAGTGGTAGAAAGTGGCCTTAGCAGCAGAAACAGATGAAGAAAATGTAGAGAGGATGGAGTGAAAAGATGCCAGGTCGGCAGGGAGTTTAGTTTTCTTCCATTTCCGCTCCGCTGCCCGGAGCTCTGTTCTGTGAGCTCGCAATGAGTCATCAAGCCACGGAGCTGGAGGGGAGGACCGAGCCGGCCGGTAGGATAGGGGACACAGAGAGTCAAAGGATGCAGAAAGGGAGGAGAGGAGGGTTGAGGAGCCAGAATCAGGAGATTGGAGGGAGAAGGATTGAGCAGAGGGAAGAGATGATAGGATGGAAGAGGAGAGAGTAGTGGGAGAGAGAGAGCGAAGGTTGCGGCGGCGCATTACCATCTGTGTAGGGGCAGAGTGAGTAGTGTTGGAGGAGAGCGAGAGAGAAAAGGAAACAAAGTAGTGGTCGGAGACATGGAGGGGAGTTGCAGTGAGATTAGTAGAAGAGCAACATCTAGTAAAGATGAGGTCAAGCGTATTGCCTGCCTTGTGAGTAGGGGGGGACGGTGAGAGGGTGAGGTCAAAAGAGGAGAGGAGTGGAAAGAAGGAGGCAGAGAGAAATGAGTCAAATGTGGACATAGGGAGGTTGAAATCCCCCAAAACTGTGAGGGGTGAGCCATCCTCAGGAGAGGAACTTATCAAGGCGTCAAGCTCATTGATGAACTCTCCAAGGGAACCTGGAGGGAGATAGATGACAAGGATATTAAGCTTAAATGGGCTAGTGACTGTGACAGCATGGAATTCAAATGAGGAGATAGACAGGTGGGTTAGGGGAAAAATTGAGAATGTCCACTTGGGAGAGATGAGGATTCCTGTGCCACCACCCCTCTGACCAGATGCTCTCGGGGTATGCGAGAACACATGGTCAGACGAGGAGAGAGCAGTAGGAGTAGCAGTGTTTTCAGTGGTAATCCATGTTTCCGTCAGCGCCAGGAAGTCGAGGGACTGGAGGTTAGCATAGGCTGGGATGAAGTCAGCTTTGTTGGCAGCAGAACGGCAGTTCCAGAGGCTGCCTGAGACCTGGAACTCCAGGTGTGGGGTGCGTGCAGGGACCACCAGGTTAGAGAGGCAGCAGCCACGCGGTGTGAGGCGTTTGTGTAGCCTGTGCAGAGAGGAGAGAACAGGGATAGGCAGAGGCATAGTTGACAGGCTGTAGCAAATGGCTACAATAATGCAGAGGAGATCGGAATGAAATGAACTAAACATCTGGGAGCGGAGAGAGCAGGGCCTCCCTCACCAAAACTTCCACCTCAGAAACTATAATTGTTTCACTGAACCACCCGAACAAAAACTCTCCCAACTTCCACCTTTAGAAATCAGAATTGTTGTGAACCACAGCGGTTCAATGTTTAAAGGAATAGACTCAACCCACTTTATTCAGCTAGCTAACTATGACACCATAGCTAACTAGCATGCTAGCATCCAATAACACACAGTTTAGCACCAACACTTGGTCACAACAAACCACCAATAGTGTGTTAACACACTAAGCAGATAATTTGTGTCCGTGTCTAGTTCCTTTCATAACGCAGCAATAATTAAACGTTGGCTAGCTAGCACAAATATATTGTATTTAGCTGCCACAGTACAGCACACAATGGCTACTGTGTTGACTCTGTTCGAAAAACGGCTAGCTAGCTAGCTTCGTGCTACACCCGGCACCGCCGAAAACAATGCCAACCTACAGTAACTACCCACAACAGCCCACGATGCCTAACTATGACACCATAGATAGCTAGCATGCTAGCATCCAATAACACACAGTTTAGCACCAATACTTGGTTACAACAAACTACCAATAGTGTGTTAACACACTAAACAGATCATTCGTGTCCGTGTCTAGTTCCTTTCATAACGCAGCAATAATTAAACGTTGGCTAGTTAGCACAAGTATATTGTATTTAGCTACTACAGTACAGTTAGCTGGTCGTGTTGGCTAGCTAGCAATGGCTACTGTGTTGACTTTGTTTGAAGAACGGCTAGCTAGCTAGCTTCGTGCTACACCCGGCACCGCCGAAAAACAATGCTAACCTACAGTAACTACCCACAACAGCCCACGATGCCTAACTATGACGCCATAGCTAACTAGCATGCTAGCATCCAATAACACACAGTTTAGCACCAATACTTGGTTACAACAAACTACCAATAGTGTGTTAACACACTAAACAGATAATTTGTGTCCGTGTCTAGTTCCTTTCATAACGCAGCAAAAATTAAACGTTGGCTAGCTAGCACATTAACATTGGAAACAACTCTCCACCGTTGCTAGACGTTACCAGTAGCTACCCGCTAGCTAGCTAGCCTCGTGCTTCGCCGGGCTCCGCCGTAAACAATACTTACCTACAATAATTACCTACGGAAACCTACAATAACTACCTAAATAACTACCTAAATAAACTACCTACAATACCTAACTACAACTACCTACCTACGATCTAAATACATGGTTTAAGCTTTACTCAACACCATATAAGAAGCCAAGCTTACCTCCTGCTAGAGAAAACACAACCTCTCCCGACCACAGCTCTCACAGTAAAGATACAGTACCATATCCCAATAAAGATACAATACCTTATCCCAGTACCATATCCCAGTGAAAATACAATACTATATCCCTCTACCATATCCCAGTAAAGATACAGTACCATATCCCAGTGCCATATCCCAGTAAAAATACAATACCATACCCCAGGACCATATCCCAGTGAAAATACAATACCATATCCCTCTACCATATCCCTGTAAAGATACAGTACCATATCCCAGTACAATATCCCAGTAAAGATACAGTACCATATCCCAGTAAAGATACAGTACAATATCCCAGTAAAGATACAGTACCTTATACCAGTAAAAATACAATACCATTTCCCAGTACCATATCCCAGTAAATATATAGAGAAATATCCCAATAACGATACAATACCTTATCCCTCTACCATATCCCAGTAAAGATACAGTACCATATCCCAGTGCCATATCCCAGTAAAAATACAATACCATACCCCAGGACCATATTCCAGTAAATATACAGTACCATATCCCAATAAAGATACAATACCTTATCCCAGTACCATATCCCAGTGAAAATACAATACCATATCCCTCTACCATATCCCTGTAAAGATACAGTACCATATCCCAGTACAATATTCCAGTAAAGATACAGTACCATATCCCAGTAAAGATACAGTACAATATCCCAGTAAAGATACAGTACCTTATACCAGTAAAAATACAATACCATTTCCCAGTACCATATCCCAGTAAATATATAGAAAAATATCCCAATAACGATACAATACCTTATCCCAATACCATATCCCAGTACCATATCCCAGTAAAGATACAGTACCATATCCCAGTAAAGATACAGTACCATATCCCAGTAAAGATACAGTACCATATCCCAGTAAAGATACAGTACCATATCCCAGTAAAGATACAGTACCATATCTCAGTTAAAATACAATTCCATATCCCAGTAATGTGTCCTAGTAAAGATACAGTACACTATCCCAGTAAATATAGAGTACCATATCCCAGTAAATATACAATACCATATCCCAGTAAAGATACAGTACCATATCCCAGAAAAAATACAGTACCATATCCCAGTAAATATACAGTACCTTATCCCAGTAAAGATACAGTACCATATCCCAGTAAAGATACAGTACAATATCCCAGTAAAGATACAATACCATATACCAGTGTCAGGCTGATGTGGATGTGGTGTAAGAGTCAGGCGCAGGACACAGAAGCTACTTCCAACAGACTTTACTGGAGGACACGATAATACAAAGAAACGGGCCTCAACAAAACAAGGAGGCGAGCGATTACGCAACAGTGCGCAAAAACACTCCAATGGCACAAGACTACGCAAAAGTGCGTCAGTACACGAAAACACAGTGGAGCAAAAATACAGCACCTACGGACAGGCGGAACAATTACACACAACTCAAGACTAACAAAACGAGAAACTTATAGGAGACATAATTAACACTAAAAGGAAACAGGTGTACAAGGAAGACAAAACCAAACAAACATCGATAACATACAACGGTGGCAGCTAGTACTCCGGGGACGACGACCGCCGAAGCCTGCCCGAGCAAGGAGGAGGAGCAGCCTCGGCCGAAACCGTGACACCCAGTAAAGATACAGTACCATATCCCAGTAAAGATACAATACCATATCCCAGTACCATATCCCAGTAAAGATACAGTACCATATCCCAGTAAAGATACAGTACCATATCCCAGTAAAGATACAATACCATATCCCAGTAAAGATACAGTACCATTTCCCAGTAAAGATACAGTACCATATCCCAGTAAAGATACAGTACCATATCCCAGTAAAGATACAATACCATATCCCAGTAAAGATACAGTACCATTTCCCAGTAAAGAGACAGTACCATATCCCAGTAAAGACACAGTACCATATCCCAGTACCATATCCCAGTAAACATACAGTACCATATCCCAGTAAAGATACAGTACCATATCCCAGTAAAGATACAGTACCATATCCCAGTAAAGATACAGTACCATATCCCAGTAAAGATACAGTACCATATCCCAGTAAAGATACAGTACCATATCCCAGTAAAGATACAATACCATATCCCAGTAAAGATACAGTACCATATCGATACAGTAACATGTCCCAGTAAATATACAATACCATATCCCAGTAATGATACAGTACCATATCCCAGTAAAGATACAGCACCATATCCCAGTAAAGATACAATACCATATCCCAGTAATGATACAGTACCATATCCCAGTAATTATATAATACCATATCCCAGTAATGATACAGTACCATATCGATACAGTAACATGTCCCAGTAAATATACAATACCATATCCCAGTAATGATACAGTACCATATCCCAGTAAAGATACAGCACCATATCCCAGTAAAGATACAATACCATATCCCAGTAATGATACAGTACCATATCCCAGTACAGATACAGTGCCTTATCCCAGTAAAGATACAGTACCATATCCCAGTAAAGATACAGTACCATATCCCAGTAAAGATACAGTACCATATCGATACAGTAACATGTCCCAGTAAATATACAATACCATATCCCAGTAATGATACAGTAACATATCATTAAAGCTTTGAAATATTGTTGTCTAATCCCCACTGAGGGCTGTTCTGGGGTTTTAGGTTGTTAACCTTAATAACTGCCTTCATGACCATTTGGAGCATTGCTCAGAGACAGTGCCATTTGCTTTGCCAGTCAGATGTTTGGGCAATGCGCCGATTGCTTTGAATTTAGATTTTGATGTCTTCATTTGAACTCGGCCTTCTAAGCGTTGTTGTAATCCTATAGCCAGGGGTTAATTTAATTGGGATTTGGGAGGTGGGGAGCCCTCCTTTTGGTGACCATTCAAAACCGAAAGCTGTTTTATTGCTATTAAAATATAGGTTGTGATTTTTGTAAGCCTAATTGTTATTTTCATTTATATACCCAGTAGGCTATAACTATTTTGGTTTCATGTATGAAAATAACCACAACTGAACGACTTGCTTTTTAGATCATTTCCCAAAAAAATACATGTCTTATTTTTGGCTTCAAAGACAACAATTGTTGGCTATAACAAATGTGCATTGTCATGCAGTGACAGAATGATAATTGAGATAATGCAAATAAATTAATTATGACCTAAGTTGGGCTAACTGTTTTCAAAACTTCTTGCAGTAGGGCTACTTCATCATCATGCGCTGCCTGTATCCCTACCTGTAGCCTACCTGCCTCTGGTATAATGCATTTCCTCTTGCTTGTCCATCTTCCTGAAGTAAAATGAGATATTCTAACACGTCAACCATATTTAGCTATTGTCAGAATGAACGTTTTTGTGGGCTGCCTCTGCGTTGACTACCGTGTTGCAATATTGATATTCCCGGAGCCATGTCAAAACGTTTCAGTGTTCTCAGAGCCGCCTCGTTTGATGCAATGCTTCAATAATTCCGAAACGTTTCCCTTCCCTGGCGAATAATGCAGACGGGCAAATACAAAAATTAGCTGGGCGCACACATTATAAGGAACATCTGTGAATGAAGAGCAACAATTTTGGTGGGAAGCACAAGAGACAATGACACTGTCGTAGAACACTGTATGTTCCGTTCCACAAGGGTGACTTCATATAGCCTATAGCAGGGGGTCGGCAAACCTTTTTCGTACGAGTGCCAATTTACAATTGATCCTACCGTTTCTAAAGATCTACGTGCCAGTTATGATTTTCATATAAGCATTGTAGGCTACTCGACTGTGCCCCAAAAATGTCTAACTGCCCACAAACTGAATAAGTCTAGCTGGCTACTAGACTGAGGTGCTTTCCATTCAGCCACACTCCACTGAGCTCCACTGCTGTCCATTCAGCGGTGCTGAATCACAGGCGTGGCCTTAATGTGTAGATTTTCCTTTTTCTATTTCGTGATTTTATTAATTCCTTGGTCGAGTTTGTGTGTCTTCATGCGTTCATGTCGATTGTAGGCCTAAGTAATTCCTTTTGATGTATGCCTTTTTATTTCAATGCATGCGTAGGATTTATCTGGCATAGTTTTGCATTCGCAGTCAGCCGTTTTATGCTCCGGTTACTTTCACATTGATGTCGGGTGTTTGAAGTGGGCCTTGATAGCGTGTATTACGCATCTATTTCATGTTGCGCTGTTCCACAAGTAGGCTAAATGAGTCAATGTAGCCTATGTATGATGAGGTTGAGCAGTACATTGTACACGCCATTCCACAGACCTTATATATTAACCTAATATTGCGGTGATAATGTCTGGGGGACATTGCGTTTGTGTTTGCTGTTCTCCAGATAGCATTGTAGAGTTTAAAATGGTGTAGAAGTACAGTAAAGGAGATTCAACTGGTGAAGCCATACCCTAGGGTTAGCTGTATTTCTACACATCCCATTTAGCCATACCCTAGGGTTAGCTGTATTTCTACACATCCCATTTAGCCATACTTTAGGGTTAGCTGTATTTCAACACATCCCATTTAGCCATACCCTAGGGTTAGCTGTATTTCAACACATCCCGTTTAGCCATACCCTAGGGTTAGCTGTATTTCTACACATCCCATTTAGCCATACTTTAGGGTTAGCTGTATTTCAACACATCCCATTTAGCCATACCCTAGGGTTAGCTGTATTTCAACACATCCCATTTAGCCATACCCTAGGGTTAGCTGTATTTCAACACATCCCTTTTAGCCATACCCTAGGGTTAGCTGTATTTCAACACATCCCTTTTAGCCATACCCTAGGGTTAGCTGTATTTCAACACATCCCATTTAGCCATACCCTAGGGTTAGCTGTATTTCAACACATCCCTTTTAGCCATACCCTAGGGTTAGCTGTATTTCTACACATCCCATTTAGCCATACCCTAGGGTTAGCTGAACTGATGCCACTGGCCACCCACAAACTACCACCCACAAACTACTTAAAGAATACTTGAAAATACTTTAAAGTACTTTGAGTGTTTGCTTGAGTCTGCCTGGAGTGCCAGATGCGTGGGGTTTGCAGTTTTGGGATTTTGCTATTGGTTTTAATTTAATTTCCATTGAGAGCTGCTTTGAGGTTTTAGGATTGTAATGCTTTGTCCTTGTACTGTATCTTCTTAAAGATGTCACAATCACAGTTCACTGTCTCTTCTCCATTGGCTCTGAGCCAGAGCATGGCCCCACCCATAGAAGAGATAGTAATCAGGTTACAGTTGGATGTCTGAAAGCATTTCGACTGACTGATGCTGGAAAGGCATGGGCAACACACCTACCACTCTGTCTTTCCCTCCCATCACTCCTCCCTCCTTCCCTCAACCTCCTTTATCCTCCCTCCCTTACCCTTCCTCACCCATCCTCCCTCCCTAACCCTTCCTCACCCATCCTCCCTCCCTCCCTCACTTATCCTTCCTCACCCATCCTCCCTCCCTCCCTCCCTCCCTCCCTTATCCTTCCTCACTCCCTCCCCTCCCTCCCTCCCTCCCTTAACCTCCCTCACCCATCCCCTGTAGTCCAGCACCACTGTTGCTGAAAGCATATTTATTGATCTGTGGTTATGCATCATAGAAATGAGATACAGTAATGTTATGGACCCGTACTGTGAATAGCTATACTGTTTCAATGCTATTGGATGTCCTGCTCAGCTTGTGTCTTAATTAATGTATGAGCTGTGTCTGGTTCCTAGTCTGGTTGGTTGTTTGATTGGTTGGTTGGTTGGTTGGTTGGTTGGTTGTAACACTGTGTGATAGTGTGATGGATGAAGGGTTGTTGGAACGGGTCAGAGGAGGAGGCACTGGTTGATTGATGTTGGATGAACTGGTAGTCAGAGGAGGCTGGTTGATTGATGTTGGATGGACAGGTAGTCATAGGATGAGGCTGGTTGATTGATGTTGGATGGACTGGTAGTCATAGGATGAGGCTGGTTGATTGATGTTGGATGGACTGGTAGTCAGAGGAGGCTGGTTGATTGATGTTGGATGGACTGGTAGTCAGAGGATGAGGCTGGTTGATTGATGTTGGATGGACTGGTAGTCAGATGGGAGGCTGGTTGATTGATGTTGGATGGACTGGTAGTCAGATGAGGCTGGTTGATTGATGTTGGATGGACTGGTAGTCAGATGGGAGGCTGGTTGATTGATGTTGGATGGACTGGTAGTCAGATGAGGCTGGTTGATTGATGTTGGATGGACTGGTAGTCAGAGGAGGAGGCTGGTTGATTGATGTTGGATGGACTGGTAGTCAGATGGGAGGCTGGTTGATTGATGTTGGATGGACTGGTAGTCAGATGAGGCTGGTTGATTGATGTTGGATGGACTGGTAGTCAGATGGGAGGCTGGTTGATTGATGTTGGATGGACTGGTAGTCAGAGGATGAGGCTGGTTGATTGATGTTGGATGGACTGGTAGTCAGATGAGGAGGCTGGTTGATTGATGTTGGATGGACTGGTAGTCAGAGGAGGAGGATGGTTGATTGATGTTGGATGGACTGGTAGTCAGATGAGGCTGGTTGATTGATGTTGGATGGACAGGTAGTCATAGGATGAGGCTGGTTGATTGATGTTGGATGGACTGGTAGTCAGAGGATGAGGCTGGTTGATTGATGTTGGATGGACTGGTAGTCAGAGGAGGATGGTTGATTGATGTTGGATGGACTGGTAGTCAGATGAGGCTGGTTGATTGATGTTGGATGGACTGGTAGTCAGATGAGGCTGGTTGATCGATGTTGGATGGACTGGTAGTCAGAGGAGGAGGCTGGTTGATTGATGTTGGATGGACTGGTAGTCAGATGAGGCTGGTTGATTGATGTTGGATGGACTGGTAGTCAGAAGAGGAGGCTGGTTGATTGATGTTGGATGGACTGGTAGTCAGATGAGGCTGGTTGATTGATGTTGGATGGACTGGTAGTCAGATGAAGCTGGTTGATTGATGTTGGATGGACAGGTAGTCAGATGATGAGGCTGGTTGATTGATGTTGGATGGGCTGGTAGTCAGACGATGAGGCTGGTTGATTGATGTTGGATGGACTGGTAGTCAGAGGATAAGGCTGGTTGATTGATGTTGGATGGGCTGGTAGTCAGACGATGAGGCTGGTTGATTGATGTTGGATGGACTGGTAGTCAGAGGATGAGACTGGTTGATTGATGTTGGATGGACTGGTAGTCAGATGAGGCTGGTTGATTGATGTTGGATGGACTGGTAGTCAGAGGAGGAGGATGGTTGATTGATGTTGGATGGACTGGTAGTCAGATGAGGCTGGTTGATTGATGTTGGATGGACTGGTAGTCAGAGGAGGAGGATGGTTGATTGATGTTGGATGGACTGGTAGTCAGAGGATGAGGCTGGTTGATTGATGTTGGATGGACTGGTAGTCAGAGGGGAGGCTGGTTGATTGATGTTGGATGGACTGGTAGTCAGAGGGGAGGCTGGTTGATTGATGTTGGATGGACTGGTAGTCAGATAGGAGGCTGGTTGATTGATGTTGGATGGACTGGTAGTCAGATGAGACTGGTTGATTGATGTTGGATGGACTGGTAGTCATAGGATGAGGCTGGTTGATTGATGTTGGATGGACTGGTAGTCAGAGGATGAGGCTGGTTGATTAATGTTGGATGGACTGGTAGTCAGATGAGGCTGGTTGATTGATGTTGGATGGACTGGTAGTCAGATGAGGCTGGTTGATTGATGTTGGATGGACTGGTAGTCAGATGAGGCTGGTTGATTGATGTTGGATGGACTGGTAGTCAGATGAGGCTGGTTGATTGATGTTGGATGGACTGGTAGTCAGATGGGAGGCTGGTTTATTAATGTTGGATGGACTGGTAGTCAGAGGATGAGGCTGGTTGATTGATGTTGGATGGACTGGTAGTCAGATGGGAGGCTGGTTGATTGATGTTGGATGGACTGGTAGTCAGATGAGGCTGGTTGATTGATGTTGGATGGACTGGTAGTCAGATGAGGCTGGATGATTGATGTTGGATGGACTGGTAGTCAGATAGGAGGCTGGTTGATTGATGTTGGATACACTGGTAGTCAGAGGATGAGGCTGGTTGATTGATGTTGGATGGACTGGTAGTCAGATGAAGCTGGTTGATTGATGTTGGATGGACAGGTAGTCAGATGATGAGGCTGGTTGATTGATGTTGGATGGACTGGTAGTCAGACGATGAGGCTGGTTGATTGATTATGGTTGGACTGGTAGTCAGAGGATGAGGCTGGTTGATTGATGTTGGATGGACTGGTAGTCAGAGGATGAGGCTGGTTGATTGATGTTGGATGGACTGGTAGTCAGATGAGGCTGGTTGATTGATGTTGGATGGACTGGTAGTCAGATGAGGCTGGTTGATTGATGCTAGGTGGACTGGTAGTCAGAGGAGGCTGGTTGATTGATGTTGGATCGACTGGCAGTCAGAAGATGAGGCTGGTTGATTGATGTTGGATGGACTGGTAGCCAGATGGGAGGCTGGTTGATTGATGTTGGCTGGACTGGTAGTCAGAGGAGGCTGGTTGATTGATGTTGGATGGACAGGTAGTCAGAGGATGAGGCTGGTTAATTGATGTTGGATGGATTGGTAGTCAGAGGAGGAGGCTGGTTAATTGATGTTGGATGGACTGGTAGTCAGATGAGGCTGGTTGATTGATGTTAGATGGACTGGTAGTTAGAGGAGGAGGCTGGTTGATAAATGTTAGATGGGCTGGTAGTCAGAGGATGAGGCTGGTTGATTGATGCTAGATGGACTGGTAGTCATAGGAGGATTGGTTGATTGATGTTGGCTGGACTGGTAGTTAGAGGAGGAGGCTGGTTGATAAATGTAAGATGGGCTGGTAGTCAGAGGATGAGGCTGGTTGATTGATGCTAGATGGGCTGGTAGTCAGAGGATGAGGCTGGTTGATTGATGTTAACCATAAAGGGACCATCACGCTTTCCCAGAAGTTTGGTTGGTGCGTAAACCTGTGAATTCAGATAGATTAAAAGGTGTGATGGGTCCACACTCAAAAAGATGTCACGTAAAGCTTACTTTACAAACCCTCCCCTAACCCGGGCCAATTGTGCGCCGCCCTATAGATGCGGTGACGCCACTACACAAACGTTTCGGCTTTGCAGCCTTCTTCAGTGTGTAGGTACAAATATTTTTGAGG
>NC_140013.1:42000831-42037883 GCF_964263955.1 Coregonus lavaretus
CCTGAAACCTGCCAGTCTGCTGAATGCCCAGTTGCCACAGAGGCCACTGCAGATGTATCTACAGGTATACGAGAGGACCTATGGACAGATATACATCTTTCCTCAATGCTGCATCGATACCTGCCACACTTCTTTGACGAAGACTCCATGCAGCCACATCAGGCAGTAGAGGGCACCACTGAGGTCTCAGTTGCTCTCTCTCTCTCTCTCTGTCTGTGTCTCTCTCTCTGTCTCTGCAGTGTCCTTATATAACACTATATGCTGAATGTCTGTGTCTGTTCATGTGCAGACTGTTGTGTTTGTGAAGAAGTGTGTCATTGCAGGAGATGGAGGAAGTGGGGACAATGTGTACGCTGTTATCACCCCTACATATGGATCTCACTATCAGTTATAGAGATCTAAGGACAGGGCCTTGTGTTGGGATGTTAGCATTTCTACTAGACTTGTCTGGTTGGTGTTATAGATTGTTGTCATATTGATCATTATAGTCATACAATACTGTCTTATCAGTCTGTCTGTTCCCTTGAGAAGATGTGTACATTGTGTCTTCCCATGGACAGATTACAGTGCATGTTTCCATAGCCTCTGGTCTGCTGGTCTGCTCTATGTCATGACTCTGGTCTGCTGGTCTGCTCTATGTCATGACTCTGGTCTACTGGTCTGCTCTATGTCATGACTCTGGTCTGCTGGTCTGCTCTATGTCATGACTCTGGTCTACTGGTCTGCTCTATGTCATGACTCTGGTCTACTGGTCTGCTCTATGTCATGACTCTGGTCTACTGGTCTGCTCTATGTCATGACTCTGGTCTACTGGTCTGCTCTATGTCATGACTCTGGTCTACTGGTCTGCTCTATGTCATGACTCTGGTCTGCTGGTCTGCTCTATGTCATGACTCTAGTCTGCTGGTCTGCTCTATGTCATGACTCTGGTCTGCTGGTCTGCTCTATGTCATGACTCTGGTCTGCTGGTCTGCTCTATGTCATGACTCTGGTCTGCTGGTCTGCTCTATGTCATGACTCTGGTCTGCTGGTCTGCTCTATGTCATGACTCTGGTCTGCTGGTCTGCTCTATGTCATGACTCTGGTCTGCTGGTCTGCTCTATGTCATGACTGGTCTACTGGTCTGCTCTATGTCATGACTCTGGTCTGCTGGTCTGCTCTATGTCATGACTCTGGTCTACTGGTCTGCTCTATGTCATGACTCTGGTCTACTGGTCTGCTCTATGTCATGACTCTGGTCTACTGGTCTGCTCTATGTCATGACTCTGGTCTACTGGTCTGCTCTATGTCATGACTCTGGTCTACTGGTCTGCTCTATGTCATGACTCTGGTCTGCTGGTCTGCTCTATGTCATGACTCTAGTCTGCTGGTCTGCTCTATGTCATGACTCTGGTCTGCTGGTCTGCTCTATGTCATGACTCTGGTCTGCTGGTCTGCTCTATGTCATGACTCTGGTCTGCTGGTCTGCTCTATGTCATGACTCTGGTCTGCTGGTCTGCTCTATGTCATGACTCTGGTCTGCTGGTCTGCTCTATGTCATGACTCTGGTCTGCTGGTCTGCTCTATGTCATGACTCTGGTCTGCTGGTCTGCTCTATGTCATGACTCTGGTCTGCTGGTCTGCTCTATGTCATGACTCTGGTCTGCTGGTCTGCTCTATGTCATGACTCTGGTCTGCTGGTCTGCTCTATGTCATGACTCTGGTCTGCTGGTCTGCTCTATGTCATGACTCTGGTCTGCTGGTCTGCTCTATGTCATGACTCTGGTCTGCTGGTCTGCTCTATGTCATGACTCTGGTCTGCTGGTCTGCTCTATGTCATGACTCTGGTCTACTGGTCTGCTCTATGTCATGACACTGGTCTGCTGGTCTGCTCTATGTCATGACTCTGGTCTGCTGGTCTGCTCTATGTCATGACTCTGGTCTACTGGTCTGCTCTATGTCATGCCTGGTCTACTGGTCTGCTCTATGTCATGACTGGTCTACTGGTCTGCTCTGTCATGACTGGTCTACTGGTCTGCTCTATGTCATGACTGGTCTACTGGTCTGCTCTATGTCATGACTGGTCTACTGGTCTGCTCTATGTCATGACTGGTCTACTGGTCTGCTCTATGTCATGACTGGTCTACTGGTCTGCTCTGTCATGACTGGTCTACTGGTCTGCTCTATATCATGACTGGTCTACTGGTCTGCTCTATGTCATCACTCTGGTCTGCTGGTCTGCTCTATGTCATGACTGGTCTACTGGTCTGCTCTATGGCGATGTATCAGCTTGGTGACTCTGGTCTGCTGGTCTGTATGTAGATATATCAGATGGGTGTATCAGATGGGTGTGTAGCCCTGAGGGGAGAAAATTGAATTCATTTTATAGATGGAGCAGCTGATGTCCTTGAGGACAGAAAGCAGTGTGATGACTCTCCCTGTCTCCCTGTCTCCCTGTCTCCCTGTGTGATGACACTCCCTGTCTCCCTGTGTGATGACACTCCCTGTCTCCCTGTCTCCCTGTGTGATGACACTCCCTGTCCCTCTGTCTCCCTGTGTGATGACACTCCCTGTCTCCCTGTCTCCCTGTGTGATGACAGTCCCTGTCTCCCTGTCTCCCTGTGTGATGACACTCCCTGTCTCCCTGTCTGCCTGTGTGATGACACTCCCTGTCTCCCTGTCTCCCTGTGTGATGACACTCCCTGTCTCCCTGTCTCCCTGTGTGATGACACTCCCTGTCTCCCTGTCTCCCTGTGTGATGACAGTCCCTGTCTCCCTGTCTCCCTGTGTGATGACAGTCCCTGTCTCCCTGTCTCCCTGTGTGATGACACTCCCTGTCTCCCTGTCTCCCTGTCTGCCTGTCTCCCTGTGTGATGACACTCCCTGTCTCCCTGTCTCCCTGTCTCCCTGTGTGATGACACTCCCTGTCTCCCTGTCTCCCTGTGTGATGACACTCCCTGTCTCCCTGTCTCCCTGTGTGATGACACTCCCTGTCTCCCTGTCTCCCTGTGTGACGACACTCCCTGTCTCCCTGTCTCCCTGTCTGCCTGTCTCCCTGTGTGATGACACTCCCTGTCTCCCTGTCTCCCTGTGTGATGACACTCCCTGTCTCCCTGTCTGCCTGTGTGACGACACTCCCTGTCTCCCTGTCTCCCTGTGTGATGACACTCCCTGTCCCCCTGTCTCCCTGTGTGATGACACTCCCTGTCTGCCTGTCTCCCTGTGTGATGACACTCCCTGTCTCCCTGTCTGCCTGTCTCCCTGTGTGATGACGCTCCCTGTCTCCCTGTCTGCCTGTCTGCCTGTCTCCCTGTGTGATGACGCTCCCTGTCTCACTGTGTGATGACACTCCCTGTGTGTTCTGTGTTCCAGGAAGTAAATGGATTACGTTGCCGTGGTGAGGGGAATATGAGATGAGGAAGGAGTGATTAGAATGAATGCCGCTACCCCTGTCAGGGGGGCTGGCTGGGGTACTGGGCTGGAGCAGGAGAAGCCATCTCAGGATTCTAAAATGGCCTCCTAGTCTTTCTTCATCTGCACTGACCTGAAAGCAAACGCTGGACGCCTACCAATTATTCAATTTCACAGTTCCAGTTGTTTTATTCATTATAAAAACAACCGATGAAGGAAAGAAAAGGAGATGAAATCAGATGAATGAGAGGAGGAGAGGAAGCCACTTTAGACTATTGACATACAGCCAAAGTGTCGGTTCTGTGAGGGAGGACCACGTCATGATTACATTTACTCCACATAAACTACGCTGACTCGTAGTCCACTCTCTTCCTGTTCAGTTGGCTGGTCTATTTTGAACAGGATTAGCTACGTGCCTCAACCTCCTGTAGTATAAATCATGCAATATTGATGATTGGGTTATATTGATTTGCGAGGTTACCTTGGCAGTAGTCATCCTATTTACTACTTGTGTTATGTTATGTGGTGCTAGGGAGGTGATCAATAGTTTGTAGTTTTTTTTTTTTTTTTATCAGTGTGATGGTGTTGAGTGCAGTGTCAGGCTTTGTGAGTTGAGCTGTTCTGGCGCTGGGGGGATGCTCTAGCTGGGTGTCACGTTATAAAGAGTCCCCCTGCAGGGCTGTTCTGGCTCTGCTCTGACTGGGAGGAGGATGATGCTCTAGCAGGGTGTCACGTTATAAAGAGTCCCCCTGCAGGGCTGTTCTGGCTCTGCTCTGACTGGGAGGAGGATGATGTTCTAGCAGGGTGTCACGTTATAAAGAGTCCCCATGCAGGGCTGTTCTGGCTCTGCTCTGACTGGGAGGAGGATGATGCTCTAGCAGGGTGTCACGTTATAAAGAGTCCCCATGCAGGGCTGTTCTGGCTCTGCTCTGACTGGGAGGAGGATGATGCTCTAGCAGGGTGTCACGTTATAAAGAGTCCCCATGCAGGGCTGTTCTGGCTCTGCTCTGACTGGGAGGAGGATGATGCTCTAGCAGGGTGTCACGTTATAAAGAGTCCCCAGAGATGTAGCTGGAAGCACTATCATGTTAACTGCTCACACACACAATAATATACGGTCATTTGATGTATGCCCCAAGAGATACGTACACCAGGGGAGGCTGCTGAGGGGAGGACGGCTCATAATAATGGCTGGAACGGAGCAAATGGAATGACATCAAACATAGAAACCATGTGTCTGATGCATTTGATCCCATTCCACCCATTCCTCTCCAGCCTTTACCACGAGCCTGTCCTCCCTAATTAAGGTGCCACCAGCCTCCTGTGATGTACCGTGATTTCAGGTCTCCCTCGGAAAAGCAGTTTCAACCTCAAGGGTCCTACCTGATTAAAAAAAACAGTTAGATACATTTCCTCCAGGCTTAACAGAAGTGTGTGCGTCTGTGTGTTTCAGAGTGAGAGTGCCATCGTGAAGGAGAGGGAACTGTCCCTGGAGCTTGCCAGGATCAGGGATGAAGTGGGTAAGTAAACGCCTGCCGTGCTAGCTGGATCGCTAGCTGGATTGCTAGCTGGATCGCTAGCTGGATTGCTAGCTGGATCGCTAGCTGGATTGCTAGCTGGATCGCTAGCTGGATGCTAGCTGGATCGCTAGCTGGATGCTAGCTGGATCGCTAGCTGGATTGCTAGCTGGATCGCTAGCTGGATGCTAGCTGGATTGCTAGCTGGATCGCTAGCTGGATTGCTAGCTGGGCTGTGGCTGTAGGTATGCTACAGTACCGTGTCATCTATTATACAGTATATGAACCTGTAGCGACAGGGTATGAGCTAGTCTCCCTAGAGACCCTACTGGCTGCTGACATGATGGGGATTGGGGATGGGGCTGGTGAATGATTCAGGCTAGTCAGGTTACCCTGTCTTATATGTTGGGGGATTCAGGCTAGTCATGTTACCCTGTCTGATATGTTTGGGGATTCAGGCTAGTCAGTTTACCCTGTCTTATATGTTGGGGGATTCAGGCTAGTCATGTTACCCTGTCTGATATGTTTGTGGATTTAGGATAGTCAGGTTACCCTATCTGATATGTTGGGGGATTCAGGCTAGTTAGGTTACCCTTTCTGATATGTTTGGGGATTCAGGCTAGTCAGGTTACCCTGTCTGATATGTTGGGGGATTCAGGATAGTCAGGTTACCCTTTCTGATATGTTGGGGGATTCAGGATAGTCAGGTTACCCTTTCTGATATGTTTGGGGATTCAGGCTAGTCAGGTTACCCTGTCTGATATGTTGGGGGATTCAGGCTAGTCAGGTTACCCTGTCTTATATGTTGGGGGATTCAGGATAGTCAGGTTACCCTTTCTGATATGTTTGGGGATTCAGGCTAGTCAGGTTACCCTGTCTGATATGTTGGGGGATTCAGGCTAGTCAGGTTACCCTGTCTTATATGTTGGGGGATTCAGGCTAGTCATGTTACCCTGTCTGATATGTTTGGGGATTCAGGCTAGTCATGTTACCCTGTTTGATATGTTTGGGGATTTAGGATAGTCAAGTTACCCTGTCTGATATGTTTGGGGATTTAGGATAGTCAGGTTACCCTGTCTGATATGTTGGGGGATTCAGGCTAGTCAGGTTACCCTGTCTGATATGTTGGGGGATTCAAGCTAGTCATGTTACCCTGTCTGATATGTTGGGGGATTCAGGCTAGTCAGGTTACCCTGTCTGATATGTTGGGGGATTTAGGATAGTCAGGTTACCCTGTCTGATATGTTGGGGGATTCAGGCTGGTCAGGTTACCCTGTCTGATATGTTTGGGGATTTAGGATAGTCATGTTACCCTGTCTGATATGTTTGGGGATTTAGGATAGTCATGTTACCCTGTCTGATATGTTTGGGGATTTAGGATAGTCATGTTACCCTGTCTGATATGTTGGGGGATTTAGGATAGTCAGGTTACCCTGTCTGATATGTTGGGGGATTTAGGATAGTCAGGTTACCCTGTCTGATATGTTGCGGGATTCAGGCTAGTCATGTTACCCTGTCTTATATGTTGGGGGATTCAAGCTAGTTATGTTACCCTGTCTGATATGTTTGGGGATTTAGGATATTCAGGTTACCCTGTCTGATATGTTTGGGGATTTAGGATATTCAGGTTACCCTGTCTGATATGTTTGGGGATTTAGGATAGTCATGTTACCCTGTCTGATATGTTGGGGGATTTAGGATAGTCAGGTTATCCTGTCTGATATGTTGGGGGATTCAGGCTAGTCAGGTTACCCTGTCTGATATGTTGGGGGATTCAGGCTAGTCAGGTTACCCTGTCTGATATGTTGGGGGATTCAGGCTAGTCATGTTACCCTGTCTGATATGTTGGGGGATTCAGGCTAGTCAGGTTACCCTGTCTGATATGTTGGGGGATTTAGGATAGTCAGGTTATCCTGTCTGATATGTTGGGGGATTCAGGCTAGTCAGGTTACCCTGTCTGATATGTTGGGGGATTCAGGCTAGTCAGTTTACCCTGTCTGATATGTTGGGGGATTCAGGCTAGTCAGATTCCAAGGAAAGATTCAGCATAGTCATGTTACCTGTCTGATAGTCATGTTACCCTGTCTGATAGTCATGTTACCCTGTCTGATAGTCTTGTTACCTGTCTGATAGTCATGTTACCCTGTCTGATAGGCATGTTGCCCTGTCTGATAGTCATGTTACCCTGTCTGATAGTCTTGTTACCTGTCTGATAGTCATGTTACCCTGTCTGATAGGCATGTTACCCTGTCTGATAGTCATGTTACCCTGTCTCATAGTCATGTTACCCTGTCTGATAGTCATGTTACCCTGTCTGATAGTCATGTTACCCTGTCTGATAGTCATGTTACCCTGTCTGATAGTCATGTTACCCTTTTTGAGGATCTGAGGACCCATGCCAAATCCTTTTAGCCTCCTGAGGGGAAAGAGGCGTTGTTGTGCCCTCTTCACGATTGTTTTGGTGTGTTTGGACTATGATAAGTCCTTAGTGATGTGCACACCGAGGAACTTGAAGCTCTCGACCATCTCCACTACAGCCCGTCGATGTGAATATGGGCGAGCTCCACCCTCCGTTTTCCTATAGTCCACGATCAGCTCCTTTGTCTTGCTGACGTTGAGGGAGAGGTTGTTGTCATAACACCACACTGCCAGGTCTCTGACCTCCTCCAGGTAGGCTGTCTCATCATCGTCCATGATCAGGCCTACCACCGTCGTGTCATCGGCAAACCTAATGATTTAGACATACCTTGGCGTTCTTGGGCACGGGGACTATGGTGGTCTGCTTGAAACATGTAGGTATTACAGACTGGGTCAGGGAGAGGTTGAACATGTTGTTGAAGAGACTTGCCAGCTCATCAGAGCATGTTCTGAGTAGATGTCCTGGTATTCCGTCTGGCCGTGAGTCCTTGTGAATGTTAACCTGTTTAAAGGTCTTACTCACATCGGCTACGGAGAGTGTGATCACACAGTCGTCTGGAACAGCTGATGCTCTCATGCATGTTTCAGTGTTGCTTGCCTCGAAGTGAGTATAGAAGGCATTTAGCTCGTCTGGTAGGCTCGCATCACTGGGCAGCGCATGGCTGGGTTTCCCTTTGTAATCCGTGATAGTTTCCAAACCCTCCCACATCCGATGAGCATCAGAGCCGGTGTAGTAGGATTCAATTTTAGTCCTGTATTGACGCTTTGCCTGTTTTATGGTTCGTTGGAGGGCGAACCAGGATTTCTTATAAGCGTCCGGGTTAGTGTCTCGCTCCTTGAAAGCGGCAGCTCTACCCTTTAGCTCAGTGCGGATGTTGTCTGTAATCCATGGCTTCTGGTTGGGATATGTACTGTACGTACGGTCACTGTGGGGACGACGTCATCGATGCAGTTATTAATGAAGCCGGTGACTGATGTGGTAAACTCCTTAATGCCATTGGATGAGTCCCGGTACACATTCCAGTCTGTGCTAGCGAAACAGTTCTGTAGCTTAGCTTTCGCTTCGTTGGACCACTTCCGTGTTGAGCATGTCACTGGTACTTCCTGCTTTAGTTTTAGTTTTTGCTTGCAGGAAATCAGGAGAATAGAGTTATGGTCAGATTTGCCAAATGGAGGGTGAGCTTTGTATGCGTCTCTGTGTGTGAAATAAAGGTGTTCTAGAGTTTTTTTCGCCCATAGTTGCACAGGTGACATGCTGGTAGAAATTAGGTAAAACTGATTTCAGTTTTACTGCATTAAAATCACCGGCCACTAGGTGCACCGCCTCTGGATGAAAATGTTATTGTTTGCTTATGGCCCTATACAGCTCGTTGAGTGCGGTCTTAGTGACAGCATCGGGTTGTGGTGCTAAATATACAGCTACAAAAAATATAGATGAAAACTCTCTTGGTAAAAAATATGGTCTTCAGCTTATCATGAGGTATTCTAACTCAGGCGAGCAGAACCTCGAGACTTCCTTAATATTAGAGATTGCGCACCAGCTGTTGTTAACAAAGAGACACACACCTCCCCCTTGAGCTTACCTGTCGTTCTGTCCTGATGATACATAGAAAAATCAGCTAGTTGTATATTATCCATGTCATTGTTTCCGAGAAACATAGGATGTTACAGTGCTTTAGGTCCAGCTGATAGGATAGTCTGGAACGAAGCTCGTCCAGTTTGTTCTCCGGTGATTGTACATTCACTAATCCACTAGGGAACAGAGGGTAGAGGAGGATTATTTACTCGCAGCCGCAGGTTCTGCTGTTATACGTTCCAGCGCTATTCGGTCAGTAGCCGAGTCAAACTGCGCACAACTTTATCTTCTCGTTCCGTTACACTATCCCGGTCAGCAAAATGAAGTTCTGAACTGGTTCGAACACCCAAAAAAGTGCCAGTTTATTTCATTCCTTTCTGTTCCTTTTTAAACCTCTGAAATCTACATTTTTTTTACATTTAGCATGACATTAAATGACTTAATCGATCAGTGCGGATAGAGCAGATTACTATGTAAACACAAAAAAAAAATTACGCAACATGCAACATTTCCATTGATTTTACTGAGTTACAGTTCATATAAGGAAATCAGTCAATTGAAATAAATTCATTAGGCCCTAATCAATGGATTTCACATGACTGGGAATACAGAAGTGCATCTGTTGGTCACAGATACCTTTAAAAAAAAGGTAGGGGCATGGATCAGAAAACCAGTCAGTATCTGGTGTGACCACCATTTGCCTCATGCAGCGCGACACATCTCCTTCGCATAGAGTTGATCAGGCTGGTGATTGTGGCCTGTGGAATGTTGTCCCACTCCTCTTCAATGGCTGTGCGAAGTTACTGGATATTGGCGGAAACTGGAACATGCTGTCCCGAGTGGCGTAGTGGTCTAAGGCACTGCATCGCAGTGCTAGCTGTGCCATTAGAGATCCTGGTTCGAATCCAGGCTCTGTTGTAGCCGGCCACGACCGGGAGACCCATGGGGTGGCGCACAATTGGCCCAGGGTAGGGGAGGAAATGGCCAACAGGGATGTAGCTCAGTTGGTAGAGCATGGTGTTTGCAATGCCAGGGTTGTGGGTTTGATATCCTACGGGGGGCCAGTATGAAAAAAATAAAATAATAATGTATGCATTCACTAACTGTAAGTCGCTCTGGATAAGAGTGTCTGCTAAAATGTACATGTCGATCCAGAGCATGCCAAACATGCTCAATGGGTGACATGTCTGGTGAGTATGCAGGCCCTGGAAGAACTGGGGCATTTTCAGCTTCCAGGAATTGTGTACAGATCCTTGCGAAATGAGGCCGTGCATTATCATGCTGAAACATGAGGGGATGGCGGTGGATGAATGGTACGACAATGGGCCTCAGGATCTCGTTACGGTATCTCTGTGCATTGAAATTGCCATTGATAAAATCAAATTGTGTATATATATGTATATAATCTCCCTACTGTTATTACACATTGACTCTGTACCGGTACATTTACATTTTACATTTTAGTAGATGCTCTAATCCAGAGCAATTTACAGTTAGTGAGTGCATACATTTTCATACTGGCCCCCCGTGGGAAACGAACCCACAACCCTGGCGTTGCATGCGCCATGCTCTACCAACTGAGCTACAGGGGACCTACCAACTGAGCTACGGTACCCCCTGTATATATATATACAGTGAGGGAAAAAAGTATTTGATCCCCTGCTGATTTTGTACATTTGCCCACTGATAAAGAAATGATCAGTCTATAATTTTAATGGTAGGTTTATTTGAACAGTGAGGGACAGAATAACAACAAAAAAATCCAGAAAAATGAATGTCAAAAATGTTATAAATTGATTTGCATTTTAATGAGGGAAATAAGTATTTGACCCCCTTTCAATCAGAAAGATTTCTGGCTCCCAGGAGTCTTTTATACAGGTAACGAGCTGAGATTAGGAGCACACTCTTAAAGGGAGTGCTCCTAATCTCAGCTTGTTACCTGTATAAAAGACACCTGTCCACAGAAGCAATCAATCAATCAGATTCCAAACTCTCCACCATGGCCAAGACCAAAGAGCTCTCCAAGGATGTCAGGGACAAGATTGTAGACCTACATAAGGCTGGAATGGGCTACAAGACCATCGCCAAGCAGCATGGTGAGAAGGTGACAAAAGTTGGTGCGATTATTCGCAAATGGAAGAAACACAAAATAACTGTCAATCTCCTTCGGCCTGGGGCTCCATGCAAGATCTCACCTCGTGGAGTTGCAATGATCATGAGAACGGTGAGGAATCAGCCCAGAACTACACGGGAGGATCTTGTCAATGATCTCAAGGCAGCTGGGACCATAGTCACCAAGAAAACAATTGGTAACACACTACACCGTGAAGGACTGAAATCCTGCAGCGCCCGCAAGGTCCCCCTGCTCAAGAAAGCACATATACAGGCCCGTCTGAAGTTTGCCAATGAACATCTGAATGATTCAGAGGAGAACTGGGTGAAAGTGTTGTGGTCAGATGAGACCAAAATCGAGCTCTTTGGCATCAACTCAACTCGCCGTGTTTGGAGGAGGAGGAATGCTGCCTATGACCCCAACAACACCATCCCCACCGTCAAACATGGAGGTGGAAACATTATGCTTTGGGGGTGTTTTTCTGCTAAGGGGACAGGACAACTTCACCGCTTCAAAGGGATGATGGACGGGGCTATGTACCGTAAATCTTGGGTGAGAACCTCCTTCCCTCAGCCAGGGCATTGAAAATGGGTCGTGGATGGGTATTCCAGCATGACAATGACCCAAAACCCACGGCCAAGGCAACAAAGGAGTGGCTCCTGAAGAAGCATATTAAGGTCCTGTAGTGGCCTAGCCAGTCTCCAGACCTTAATGCCATAGAAAATCTGTGGAGGGAGCTGAAGGTTCGAGTTGCCAAACGTCAGGCTCGAAACCTTAATGACTTGGAGAAGATCTGCAAAGAGGAGTGGGACAAAATCCCTCCTGAGATGTGTGCAAACCTGGTGGCCAACTACAAGAAACGTCTGACCTCTGTGATTGCCAACAAGGGTTTTGCCACCAAGTACTAAGTCATGTTTTGCAGAGGGGTCAAATACTTATTTCCCTCATTAAAATGCAAATCAATTTATAACATTTTTGACATGTGTTTTTCTGGATTTTTTTGTTGTTATTCTGTCTCTCACTGTTCAAATAAACCTGCCATTAAAATTATAGACTGATCATGTCTTTGTCAGTGGGCAAACGTACAAAATCAGCAGGGGATCAAATACTTTTTTTCCCCTCACTGTGTATATATATATATGTGTGTATATAGCCTCGTTACTGTTAATTTATTTTACTACTGCTATTTTCTATTTATCTATTTTTTACTTTACACTTTTTTTTATTATCTTCAACTGCATGGTTGGTTAAGGGCTTGTAAGTAAGCATTTCACTGTAAGGTCTACACCTGTTGTATTCGGCGCATGTGGCAAATACAATTTGATTTGGTCTGGTTTTGACAGGCCCACCCAATCAATTGAGCAAAAACCAAACATTAAAATACAGTTCCACTCACCAGATGATGATCTTTTGAAAAAACCCTTTCCTGCAGTGAATGATCAAATAGCGCCCTCTTTGGCCACATGGGTGGAACGTTATTAATATTTTTTTATAATTTCATAATTAATAATGATTATTTAATTTTTTTAAACAACGAAAATCCGGTGTTTCTATGTCAAACAGTTTTGTTATATTTCGGTCTTCTGTGACGTATATAAAGACGCAAACTAAAAATAGATTTCAACACTTTATCTGACATGGTGTCTTTTTTTTAAAGCCCAAACCATTGTGTGAGGTGTATACCTCTGTTTCTAAGTAGATTTGTTTAAGACTACCAAGAATCACGATCGTCGAACAGAGATGAGGACCAAGGCGCAGCGTTGCAGGCAAACATACTCTTTATTAGAGGCACGATTGTCACGGTTTCGGCCGAGGCGGCCTCTCTCCCTTGTTCGGGCAGGCTTCGGCGTTCGTTGTCTCCGGAATACTAGCTGCCACCGTTGTATGTTTCATGTTCGTTTGCTTTTGTCTGTTTTGTTGTGACACCTGTTCTCGTTTAGCCTAATTAGTGTCCTATAAGTTTCTCGTTGTGTTTGTCTAGTGTTGTGTGTTATTGATTTTGGTCTGTCGTGTGTTGGGCTTATTTTCGCCCTTTCGCTCGGTTGAGCTTTCCTCCACTGCGTTGGAGCGTTACGCACCTGTTAGTGCGCTTTTTGCTTATTCGCCTTCGTGCGTATTTTTGCCTTCGGGCAAGTGTTGTCATTTTTCCTGTTTGGAGATTAACTAAAGTTGTTTGGACTATCCTTCGGTGTTCTGCGTTTGATTCCACCACTACACCCACCTACAGCACGCGTGACAGAATAACACACCAATATGGAATCAGCAGGAGCCGCAGCAGCCCAGACGACGCTGGAGGACCAGGTCCGGGAACAACGGGACCAGATCCTGCAGATGGGGACCGCACTGCAGGAGGTGATCACCACCATCCGAGGCTGGGGAACGCCTCCACCGCCACCCTCCCTGCCAGCACCATCGGCCAGTCCGCCCATTCCCGCACCGGAAACCCGAGGAGTCCGACTCTCGCTCCCGAGGGCCTACGATGGAACCGCGGCCGGGTGTCAGGGATTCCTTCTCCAGGTGGAGCTGTACCTGGCCACCGTGCACCCGGCGCCCTCGGGACATGAGAGCGTGTCCGCCCTGATCTCCTGCCTTTCCGGGAAGGCATTGGAATGGGCCAACGCGGAGTGGAGGAGGATCGACGCGGACACCATCACGTACGACGAGTTCTCCCGCCGCTTCAGGGCGGTGTTTGACCATCCCCCGGAGGGGAAAGCGGCGGGGGAGCGTCTGGTCTTCCTCCGGCAGGGGAGGAGGAGTGCCCAAGAGTTCGCCCTCGAATTCCGTACTCTAGCGGCAGATGCAGGGTGGAATGATCGGGCTCTCGTCGATCACTACAGATGTAGTCTACGAGAGGACGTCCGTCGGGAGCTGGCTTGTAGGGACACCAGCCTCTCGTTCGATCAGTTGGTCAACATGTCCATCAGGCTGGATAACCTACTAGCTACCCGCGGACGTCCCGAGGGGGGTCCGTCCATTTCACCCTCCAGCGCCTCCGAGCCGTGTCCCATGGAGCTCGGGGGCGCTGGCGCTAGAGAGAGGAGGGGTCGGCTTACTAGGGGGTCCATCCCCTGCACCAACTGTGGTCGGGGAGGACACACCGCGGCTAGGTGCTGGGGATGGCCTCCTAGGGGAGAGGACGACAGGTCCCGCACTGGGGATTCCTTCCAGGTGAGTAGGCGCCCCACTCACCCAGAGCTCTCTGTTGCACATTTCTGTATACCTGTGAGTTTTCCACAGGTAGCACCTCATTCCCAGCATAAGGCGCTGGTAGATTCAGGCGCAGCTGGGAATTTTGTTGATAAGAAGTTTTGTTTAGCCTTAGGGATTCCCCTTCTTCCTGTTGATGTCCCTTTCCCCGTTCATGCCCTAGATAGCCGTCCGTTGGGTGCGGGCTTGATCAGGGAGGTCACTGCGCCACTTAGGATGTGTGCGCAGGGGGGTCATCAGGAGATGATTCAGCTATTTCTGATTGACTCTCCTGCGTATCCGGTGGTGCTGGGCATGCCCTGGTTGAGTACCCATAACCCATTTATTTCGTGGCAGGAGAGGGCTCTGATGGAGTGGTCTGCCCAGTGTGTGGGTCGATGTTTGGGCGTTTCCGTAGGGGCTACCTCGGTGGAGAGTCCAAACCAGGTGCCCGCATTGCACGTTCCCCCTGAGTATGGGGATTTGGCCATCGCGTTTAGTAAGTCGAGGGCGACGCGGTTGCCGCCCCATAGGCAGGGAGATTGTGCGATAGACCTCCAGGCAGGAGCTGCGCTCCCACGGAGCCATGTGTATCCTCTGTCTCAGGAGGAGAAGAAAGCTATGGAGACTTACATAGACGAATCTCTGAGACAAGGATACATACGGCCTTCCACTTCCCCTGCGTCCTCGAGTTTCTTTTTTGTGAAGAAGAAGGATGGGGGTTTACGCCCGTGCATCGATTACCGTGGTCTCAATCAGATCACGGTGAAGTACAGTTATCCACTCCCGCTGATTGCGACCATGACTGAGTCCTTGCATGGGGCGCGTTTCTTCACTAAATTAGATCTCAGGAGCGCGTACAACTTGGTGCGCATCAGGGAGGGCGATGAATGGAAGACAGCCTTTAGTACCACCTCGGGCCATTACGAGTATCTTGTCATGCCATACGGGTTGATGAACGCTCCGTCAGTTTTCCAATCATTCGTGGATGAGATCTTCAGGGACATGCAGGGGCAGGGGGTCGTTGTGTACATAGATGACATTCTCGTGTACTCGCCTACCCGTGTCGAGCATGTGGCCCTGGTGCGCAGAGTGTTGCGGAGGCTGGTGGAGCACGACCTGTATGTTAAGGCAGAGAAGTGTCTGTTTTTCCAGGAGTCGGTCTCCTTTTTGGGGTATCAGTTGTCTGCGTCAGGGGTGAAGATGGAGGTAGACCGGGTGTCAGCCGTGCGTAATTGGCAAACGCCAACCACTGTGAAGGAGGTGCAGCAGTTTTTGGGGTTTGCGAATTACTACCGGAGGTTTATCCGGGGTTTTGGACAGGTGGCAGCTCCCATCACGTCTCTCTTGAAGGGGGTCCGGTGCGTCTGCAGTGGTCTGCCAAGGCGGACAGGGCGTTTGGGAGGCTGAAGGACCTGTTTACCTCGGCTCCGGTGCTGGCACATCCGGATCCCTCTTTACCATTTCAGGTAGAGGTGGACGCGTCTGAGGCCGGTATAGGAGCCGTGCTTTCACAACGGTCAGGCGCGCCACCTAAACTCCGCCCCTGTGCTTTTTATTCCAAGAAGCTCAGTCCGGCGGAGCGAAACTATGACGTAGGGGACAGGGAGCTGTTAGCCGTGGTACAGGCCCTAAAGGTGTGGAGGCACTGGCTTGAGGGGGCTCAACACCCTTACCTCATTTTGACGGACCACCGTAACCTGGAGTACATCCGGGCAGCGAGGAGGCTGAACCCTCGGCAGGCTAGATGGAATATGTTTTTGACCCGGTTTACATTTAAGATCACGTACATCCCTGGGTCACAGAACGGTAAGGCAGATGCGCTGTCTCGGCGGTATGACACGGAGGAGAGGTCCGTGGAGCCCACTCCCATACTGCCGGAGTCGTGTCTGGTGGCACCGGTAGTGTGGGAGGTCGATGCTGAGCTCGAGCGGGCGTTACGCACCGACCCTAGTCCACCACAGTGCCCGGAGGGTCGGAAGTACGTTCCGCTCGAGGTTCGGGATCGATTGATCTATTGGGCTCACACGTCACCCTCCTCTGGACACCCGGGTATCGGCTGGACAGTGCACTGTCTTAGTGCCAAGTACTGGTGGCCCACGTTGGCAAGGGATGTGAGGGTTTATGTTTCCTCCTGCTCGGTGTGCACCCAGTGTAAGGCGCCTAGACATCTGCCTAGGGGTAAGTTACTACCCCTGCCCGTTCCACAACGACCATGGTCCCACCTCTCGGTGGATTTCCTTACTGACCTTCCTCCTTCACAGGGGAATACCACTATACTGGTCGTTGTGGACCGGTTTTCTAAGGCCTGTCGTTTGCTCCCCATGCCGGGCCTTCCTACCGCCCTGCAAACTGCCGAAGCCCTATTCACCCATGTGTTCCGGCACTACGGGGTACCCGAGGATATTGTGTCTGATCGAGGTCCCCAATTTACCTCCAGAGTCTGGAGGGCCTTTATGGAGCGGTTGGGGGTCTCGGTGAGCCTCACCTCGGGTTACCACCCGGAGAGTAATGGGCAGGTGGAACGTGTGAACCAGGATGTGGGTAGGTTTCTTAGAACATACTGCCAGGACCGGCCGGAGGAGTGGGCAAGGTACGTTCCCTGGGCCGAAATGGCCCAGAATTCCCTACGCCATTCCTCCACTAACCTAACCCCTTTCCAATGTGTGTTAGGTTACCAGCCGGTTCTGGCACCTTGGCAGCAGAGCCAGATCGAGGCTCCTGCGGTGGATGAGTGGGCGAGGCGCTCGGAGGAGACATGGAACGCTGCACACGTCCACCTGCAGCGGGCCCTCCGACGTCATAAGGCGAGCGCCGATCTCCACCGCAGTGAGGGACCGGTGTACGCACCTGGTGATTGAGTCTGGCTCTCTACCAGAAACCTGCCCCTCCGCCTGCCCTGTCGGAAACTGGGTCGGCGGTTTGTAGGGCCATTTAAAGTCCTGGGAAGGTTGAACGAGGTGTGTTACAAATTACAGCTACCTGTTGAATATAAAAGTATTAACCCCTCGTTCCATGTGTCCCTTCTCAGGCCGGTGGTAGCTGGCCCACTCCAAGAAAGTGAGATCAGGGAGACTCCTCCGCCCCCATTGGACATCGAGGGGGCACCGGCGTACTCCGTGAGGTCCATCTTGGATTCGAGACGTCGGATGGGGGGTCTCCAATATCTAGTGGAGTGGGAGGGGTACGGTCCGGAGGAGCGGTGCTGGGTGCCGAGGAGAGACATTTTGGACCCGTCTCTCCTGACGGAATTCCATCGTGGGCACCCGACGCACCCTGCTCCGCGTCCTCCGGGTCGTCCCCGAGGCCGGAGTCGGCGCACGTCTGGAGCCGCGCGTCAAGGGGGGGGTACTGTCACGGTTTCGGCCGAGGCGGCCTCTCTCCCTTGTTCGGGCAGGCTTCGGCGTTCGTTGTCTCCGGAATACTAGCTGCCACCGTTGTATGTTTCATGTTCGTTTGCTTTTGTCTGTTTTGTTGTGACACCTGTTCTCGTTTAGCCTAATTAGTGTCCTATAAGTTTCTCGTTGTGTTTGTCTAGTGTTGTGTGTTATTGATTTTGGTCTGTCGTGTGTTGGGCTTATTTTCGCCCTTTCGCTCGGTTGAGCTTTCCTCCACTGCGTTGGAGCGTTACGCACCTGTTAGTGCGCTTTTTGCTTATTCGCCTTCGTGCGTATTTTTGCCTTCGGGCAAGTGTTGTCATTTTTCCTGTTTGGAGATTAACTAAAGTTGTTTGGACTATCCTTCGGTGTTCTGCGTTTGATTCCACCACTACACCCACCTACAGCACGCGTGACAACGATCAAAACCAACAAAACGAAAACGTGACAGTTCACGGTCTAACACAACCGACTAGAAACAAGATCCCACAAACACTGTGGGGAAACAAGCTGCTAAAGTATGGTTCTCAATCAGAGACAACAAGCAACAGCTGAATCACGTTGCCTCTGATTGAGAACCACACTGGCCAACATAGAACAACAATACTAGAAAGTGAAACCTAGAACAAAACACATAGACTTTACACACCCTGGCTCAACATATTAGAGTCCCCAGAGCCAGGGCGTGACAGACCCTGATTTAGCCCAATGCAGTAAAAGGTTTTAAAAAGAATAACAATTAAAATAATAAAATAATAAAAGGTTAATTCTTGTTGAAAGTTATTCTTGAAAGGCGAGAAGCCAACAACATCCTCTTCGATATCACCTGCTGCAACCGCTGCAAACCAGCCTACAACAAAAGATAGCTAGCTAGACCGTGGGAAAACTACTGCTCGCTGTTGCGTACTGACCTGTTGGCCTTTGAGAATGCAGAAGTTTCCATAATTTTTTTTGTAAAATCGGTCAAACCCATTATTTGTCAAAATGTGATTGGTTGATTCCGCTGTCACTCCAAAATGTTGCCCTTATACAGTTGAATGGCAGATGCCTTCTATCTAGCTTCTGATGTCCTAGCTAATAATAATATGCCATTTAGCAGACGCTTTTATCCAAAGCGACTTACAGTCATGCGTGCATACATTTTTGTGTATGGGTGGTCCCGGGGATCGAACCCACTACCTTGGTGTTACAAGCGCCGTGCTCTACCAGCTGAGCTACAGAGGACCACGCAGCTGACTTAGCTAGCTAGATTTATCTCCCCAGAGACCACCAAAGAAAAATACGGATTGGATATTATTTTATCTTCAGTGTTAACCATTTCCAACAAAAACTGAAGAGATCAAATCAGAACATCATTGAAAATAATAATATAATTAGAATCAGTATTATTATTATTATTAATGTTATTATTATTATTATTATTATTATTATTTTATAAATAGTAATAATTTGTAGAGTGTCTCCATTTGCCCTCAGCATGCATTTTTTCACCATTCTGAATGTCTAAAGAATCCATACAGTACCAGTCAAAAGTTTGGTCACACCTACTCATTCAAGGGTTTTTCTTAATTTTTACTATTTTTTACATTGTAGAATAATAGTGAATACATCAAAACTATGAAATAACACATATGGAATCATGTGGTAACCAAAAAAGTGTTAAACAAATCAAAATATATTTTCAATTTGAGATTCTTCAAATAGCCACCCTTTGCCTTGATGACAGCTTTGCACACTCTTGGCATTCTCTCAACCAGTTTCATGAGGTGGTCACCTGGAATGTAGTGTAGGTTATTCTGAAAGATGAACACAGAAATACTGGACATTTTGAACTCTTATTATCGTGGTGTTTTGACAAAATTACAATCATGGTCTTGAATTGGACTCGCATTTTTCTGATCTCGGTCTTGACTTGGTCTCGCCCCCACTCCGGTCTTGACTTGGACTTGATTTGCTCCGGTCTTGGTCTTGAATCGGTCTCGCTTAAGGTGGTCTCGAACACAACGCTATGCTTGAAAATATGGAGCGTGGTCAATAATTTGTTGTTTTGGATTTTCTCCAAACATAACACTTTGCCACATTATTTTTGCAGTATTACTTTAGTGCCTTATTGCAAACAGGATGCATGTTTTGGAATATTTTTATTCTGTACAGGCTTCCTTCTTTTTACTCTGTCAATTAGATTAGTATTGTGGAGTAACTACAATGTTGTTGATCCATCCTCAGTTTTCTCCTATCACAGCCATTAAACTCTGTAACTGTTTTAAAGTCACCATTGGCCTCATGGTGAAATCCCTGAGCGGTTTCCTTCCTCACCAGCAATTGAGTTAGGAAGGACTCCTGTATCTTTGTAGTGACTGGGTGTATTGATACACCATCCATAGTGTAATTAATAACTTCACCATGCTCAAAGGGATATTCAATGTCTGTTTTTTTTTTTTTTTACCCATCTACCAATAGGTGCCCTTCTTTGCGAGGCATTGGAAAATCTCCCTGGTCTTTGTGGTTGAATCTGTGTTGGAAATTCACTGCTCGGTTGGGGGACCTTACAGATAATTGTATTTATGGGGTACAGAGTTGAGGTAGTAATTCAAGAATAATGTTAAACAATATTATTGCACACAGAGTGAGTCCATGCAATTTATTATATGATTTGTTAAGCACATTTTTACTCCTGAAATTATTTATGCTTGCCATAACAAATGGGTTGATAATTTATAGACTCAAGACATTTCAGCTTTTCATTTTAATCAATTTGTAAACATTTTGAAAAACATTATTCCACTTTGACATTATGGGGTATTGTGTGTAGGCCAGTGACCAAAAATCTGAATTTAATCAATTTTAAATTCAGGCTGTAACACAACAAAATGTGGAAAAAGTCATGGGGTGTGAATACTTTCTGAAGGTACTGTATACCTATGAAGGATAAGCTAATTTGTAAGTGATGAATATTAATAGCTCAAACATTTGATCTGCAAAAATTACAAGTTAATTTGTGGTTGATGGTGATTTCAGAACCACAGTGGGGGGACAAAAAACATAGGCTACATTGCCCCCCCCCTCCCTAATCTGATAGTGGTAGTGGGGTGGTAGATGTCTAGTCTCCTTTATGGCTCTAATCTGATAGTGGTAGTCGGGGGGTAGATGCCTAGTCTCCTTTATGGCTCTAATCTGATAGTGGTAGTGGGGTGGTAGATGTCTAGTCTCCTTTATGGCTCTAATCTGATAGTGGTAGTGGGGTGGTAGATGTCTCCCTTATGGCTCTAATCTGATAGTGGTAGTGGGGGGGTAGATGTCTAGTCTCCTTTATGGCTCTAATCTGATAGTGGTAGTGGGGTGGTAGATGTCTCCTTTATGGCTCTAATATGATAGTGGTAGTGGGGGGTAGATGTCTAGTCTCCTTTATGGCTCTAATCTGATAGTGGTAGTGGGGTGGTAGATGTCTCCCTTATGGCTCTAATCTGATAGTGGTAGTGGGGGGGTAGAGGTCTAGTCTCCATTATGGCTCTAATCTGATAGTGGTAGTGGGGTGGTAGATGTCTCCCTTATGGCTCTAATCTGATAGTGGTAGTGGGGTGGTAGATGTCTAGTCTCCTTTATGGCTCTAATCTGATAGTGGTAGTGGGGGGGGTAGATGTCTGGTCTACTTTAGTTCTCTAATCTGATAGTGGTAGTGGGGGGGTAGATGTCTAGTCTCTCTTATGGCTCTAATCTGATAGTGGTAGTGGGGTGGTAGATGTCTGGTCTACTTTAGTTCTCTAATCTGATAGTGGTAGTGGGGGGGTAGATGTCTAGTCTCTCTTATGGCTCTAATCTGATAGTGGTAGTGGGGGGGTAGATGTCTCTCTTATGGCTCTAATCTGGTAGTGGTAGTGGGGTGGTAGATGTCTAGTCTCCTTTATGGCTCTAATCTGATAGTGGTAGTGGGGGGGCTGATGTCTACTTTATGGCTCTAATCTGATAGTGGTAGTGGGGGGGTAGATGTCTCTCTTATGGCTCTAATCTGGTAGTGGTAGTGGGGTGGTAGATGTCTAGTCTCCATTATGGCTCTAATCTGATAGTGGTAGTGGGGTGGTAGATGCCTAGTCTCCATTATGGCTCTAATCTGATAGTGGTAGTTGGGTGGTAGATGTCTAGTCTCCCTTATGGCTCTAATCTGATAGTGGTAGTGGGGGGGTAGATGTCTCTCTTATGGCTCTAATCTGATAGTGGTAGTGGGGGGGTATATGTCTAGTCTCCTTTATGGCTCTAATCTGATAGTGGTAGTGGGGTGGTAGATGTCTAGTCTCCATTATGGCTCTAATCTGATAGTGGTAGTGGGGGGGTAGAGGTCTAGTCTCCCTTATGGCTCTAATCTGATAGTGGTAGTGGGGTGGTAGATGTCTAGTCTCCATTATGGCTCTAATCTGATAGTGGTAGTCGGGGGGTAGATGCCTAGTCTCCTTTATGGCTCTAATCTGATAGTGGTAGTGGGGTGGTAGATGTCTAGTCTCCTTTATGGCTCTAATCTGATAGTGGTAGTGGGGTGGTAGATGTCTAGTCTCCTTTATGGCTCTAATCTGATAGTGGTAGTGGGGTGGTAGATGTCTCCCTTATGGCTCTAATCTGATAGTGGTAGTGGAGGGGTAGATGTCTAGTCTCCTTTATGGCTCTAATCTGATAGTGGTAGTGGGGTGGTAGATGTCTCCTTTATGGCTCTAATATGATAGTGGTAGTGGGGGGTAGATGTCTAGTCTCCTTTATGGCTCTAATCTGATAGTGGTAGTGGGGTGGTAGATGTCTCCCTTATGGCTCTAATCTGATAGTGATAGTGGGGTGGTAGATGTCTAGTCTCCTTTATGGCTCTAATCTGATAGTGGTAGTGGGGGGGTAGAGGTCTAGTCTCCTTTATGGCTCTAATCTGATAGTTGTAGTGGGGGGGTAGATGTCTAGTCTCCATTATGGCTCTAATCTGATAGTGGTAGTGGGGTGGTAGATGTCTAGTCTCCTTTATAGCTCTAATCTGATAGTGGTAGTGGGGTGGTAGATGTCTAGTCTCCATTATGGCTCTAATCTGATAGTGGTAGTGGGGTGGTAGATGTCTAGTCTCCTTTATGGCTCTAATCTGATAGTGGTAGTGGGGTGGTAGATGTCTAGTCTCCATTATGGCTCTAATCTGATAGTGGTAGTGGGGTGGTAGATGTCTCCCTTATGGCTCTAATCTGATAGTGGTAGTGGGGTGGTAGATGTCTAGTCTCCTTTATGGCTCTAATCTGATAGTGGTAGTGGGGTGGTAGATGTCTCCCTTATGGCTCTAATCTGATAGTGGTAGTGGGGTGGTAGATGTCTAGTCTACTTTATGGCTCTAATCTGATAGTGGTAGTGGGGTGGTAGATGTCTAGTCTCCATTATGGCTCTAATCTGATAGTGGTAGTGGGGTGGTAGATGTCTAGTCTCCTTTATGGCACTAATCTGATAGTGGTAGTGGGGTGGTAGATGTCTAGTCTCCTTTATGGCTCTAATCTGATAGTGGTAGTGGGGTGGTAGATGTCTCCTTTATGGCTCTAATATGATAGTGGTAGTGGGGGGTAGATGTCTAGTCTCCTTTATGGCTCTAATCTGATAGTGGTAGTGGGGTGGTAGATGTCTCCCTTATGGCTCTAATCTGATAGTGGTAGTGGGGGGGTAGAGGTCTAGTCTCCATTATGGCTCTAATCTGATAGTGGTAGTGGGGTGGTAGATGTCTCCCTTATGGCTCTAATCTGATAGTGGTAGTGGGGTGGTAGATGTCTACCCTCCTTTATGGCTCTAATCTGATAGTGGTAGTGGGGGGGGTAGATGTCTGGTCTACTTTAGTTCTCTAATCTGATAGTGGTAGTGGGGGGGTAGATGTCTAGTCTCTCTTATGGCTCTAATCTGATAGTGGTAGTGGGGTGGTAGATGTCTGGTCTACTTTAGTTCTCTAATCTGATAGTGGTAGTGGGGGGGTAGATGTCTAGTCTCTCTTATGGCTCTAATCTGATAGTGGTAGTGGGGGGGTAGATGTCTCTCTTATGGCTCTAATCTGGTAGTGGTAGTGGGGTGGTAGATGTCTAGTCTCCTTTATGGCTCTAATCTGATAGTGGTAGTGGGGGGGCTGATGTCTACTTTATGGCTCTAATCTGATAGTGGTAGTGGGGGGGTAGATGTCTCTCTTATGGCTCTAATCTGGTAGTGGTAGTGGGGTGGTAGATGTCTAGTCTCCATTATGGCTCTAATCTGATAGTGGTAGTGGGGTGGTAGATGCCTAGTCTCCATTATGGCTCTAATCTGATAGTGGTAGTTGGGTGGTAGATGTCTAGTCTCCCTTATGGCTCTAATCTGATAGTGGTAGTGGGGGGGTAGATGTCTCTCTTATGGCTCTAATCTGATAGTGGTAGTGGGGGGGTATATGTCTAGTCTCCTTTATGGCTCTAATCTGATAGTGGTAGTGGGGTGGTAGATGTCTAGTCTCCATTATGGCTCTAATCTGATAGTGGTAGTGGGGGGGTAGAGGTCTAGTCTCCCTTATGGCTCTAATCTGATAGTGGTAGTGGGGTGGTAGATGTCTAGTCTCCATTATGGCTCTAATCTGATAGTGGTAGTCGGGGGGTAGATGCCTAGTCTCCTTTATGGCTCTAATCTGATAGTGGTAGTGGGGTGGTAGATGTCTAGTCTCCTTTATGGCTCTAATCTGATAGTGGTAGTGGGGTGGTAGATGTCTAGTCTCCTTTATGGCTCTAATCTGATAGTGGTAGTGGGGTGGTAGATGTCTCCCTTATGGCTCTAATCTGATAGTGGTAGTGGAGGGGTAGATGTCTAGTCTCCTTTATGGCTCTAATCTGATAGTGGTAGTGGGGTGGTAGATGTCTCCTTTATGGCTCTAATATGATAGTGGTAGTGGGGGGTAGATGTCTAGTCTCCTTTATGGCTCTAATCTGATAGTGGTAGTAGGGTGGTAGATGTCTCCCTTATGGCTCTAATCTGATAGTGATAGTGGGGTGGTAGATGTCTAGTCTCCTTTATGGCTCTAATCTGATAGTGGTAGTGGGGGGGTAGAGGTCTAGTCTCCTTTATGGCTCTAATCTGATAGTTGTAGTGGGGGGGTAGATGTCTAGTCTCCATTATGGCTCTAATCTGATAGTGGTAGTGGGGTGGTAGATGTCTAGTCTCCTTTATGGCTCTAATCTGATAGTGGTAGTGGGGTGGTAGATGTCTAGTCTCCATTATGGCTCTAATCTGATAGTGGTAGTGGGGTGGTAGATGTCTAGTCTCCTTTATGGCTCTAATCTGATAGTGGTAGTGGGGTGGTAGATGTCTAGTCTCCATTATGGCTCTAATCTGATAGTGGTAGTGGGGTGGTAGATGTCTCCCTTATGGCTCTAATCTGATAGTGGTAGTGGGGTGGTAGATGTCTAGTCTCCTTTATGGCTCTAATCTGATAGTGGTAGTGGGGTGGTAGATGTCTCCCTTATGGCTCTAATCTGATAGTGGTAGTGGGGTGGTAGATGTCTAGTCTACTTTATGGCTCTAATCTGATAGTGGTAGTGGGGTGGTAGATGTCTAGTCTCCATTATGGCTCTAATCTGATAGTGGTAGTGGGGTGGTAGATGTCTAGTCTCCTTTATGGCTCTAATCTGATAGTGGTAGTGGGGTGGTAGATGTCTAGTCTCCTTTATGGCTCTAATCTGATAGTGGTAGTGGGGGGGTAGATGTCTCTCGTATGGCTCTAATCTGATATTGGTAGTGGGGTGGTAGATGTCTGGTCTACTTTAGTTCTCTAATCTGATAGTGGTAGTGGGGGGGTAGATGTCTAGTCTCTCTTATGGCTCTAATCTGATAGTGGTAGTGGGGGGGTAGATGTCTCTCTTATGGCTCTAATCTGGTAGTGGTAGTGGGGTGGTAGATGTCTAGTCTCCTTTATGGCTCTAATCTGATAGTGGTAGTGGGGGGGCTGATGTCTACTTTATGGCTCTAATCTGATAGTGGTAGTGGGGGGGTAGATGTCTCTCTTATGGCTCTAATCTGGTAGTGGTAGTGGGGTGGTAGATGTCTAGTCTCCATTATGGCTCTAATCTGATAGTGGTAGTGGGGTGGTAGATGCCTAGTCTCCATTATGGCTCTAATCTGATAGTGGTAGTTGGGTGGTAGATGTCTAGTCTCCCTTATGGCTCTAATCTGATAGTGGTAGTGGGGGGGTAGATGTCTCTCTTATGGCTCTAATCTGATAGTGGTAGTGGGGGGGTATATGTCTAGTCTTCTTTATGGCTCTAATCTGATAGTGGTAGTGGGGTGGTAGATGTCTAGTCTCCATTATGGCTCTAATCTGATAGTGGTAGTGGGGGGGTAGAGGTCTAGTCTCCCTTATGGCTCTAATCTGATAGTGGTAGTGGGGTGGTAGATGTCTAGTCTCCATTATGGCTCTAATCTGATAGTGGTAGTTGGGTGGTAGATGTCTAGTCTCCTTTATGGCTCTAATCTGATAGTGGTAGTGGGGTGGTAGATGTCTAGTCTCCCTTATGGCTCTAATCTGATAGTGGTAGTGGGGTGGTAGATGTCTAGTCTCCTTTATGGCTCTAATCTGATAGTGGTAGTGGGGTGGTAGATGTCTAGTCTCCTTTATGGCTCTAATCTGATAGTGGTAGTGGGGGGGTAGAGGTCTAGTCTCCCTTATGGCTCTAATCTGATATTGGTAGTGGGGGGGTAGATGTCTAGTCTCCATTATGGCTCTAATCTGATAGTGGTAGTGGGGGGGTAGATGTCTAGTCTCCATTATGGCTCTAATCTGATAGTGGTAGTGGGGTGGTAGATGTCTAGTCTCCCTTATGGCTCTAATCTGATAGTGGTAGTGGGGTGGTAGATGTCTAGTCTCCTTTATGGCTCTAATCTGATAGTGGTAGTGGGGTGGTAGATGTCTCCCTTATGGCTCTAATCTGATAGTGGTAGTGGGGGGGTAGATGTATAGTCTCTCTTTTGGCTCTAATCTGATAGTGGTAGTGGGGGGGTAGATGTCTAGGCTCCTTTATGGCTCTAATCTGATAGTGGTAGTAGATGTCTAGTCTCATTTATGGCTCTAATCTGATAGTGGTAGTGGGGGGGGTAGATGTCTAGTGTCCTTTATGGCTCTAATCTGATAGTGGTAGTGGGGGGGTAGAGGTCTAGTCTCCTTTATGGCTCTAATCTGATAGTGATAGTGGGGTGGTAGATGTCTAGTCTCCTTTATGGCTCTAATCTGATAGTGGTAGTGGGGTGGTAGATGTCTAGTCCCTTTATGGCTCTAATCTGGTAGTGGTAGTGGGGGGGGTAGATGTCTAGTCTCCTTTATGGCTCTAATCTGATAGTGGTAGTGGGGGGGTAGAGGTCTAGTCTCCTTTATGGCTCTAATCTGGTAGTGGTAGTGGGGGGGGGTAGATGTCTAGTCTCCTTTATGGCTCTAATCTGATAGTGGTAGTGGGGGGGGTAGATGTCTAGTCTCCTTTATGGCTCTAATCTGATAGTGGTAGTGGGGGGGTAGAGGTCTAGTCTCCTTTATGGCTCTAATCTGATAGTGATAGTGGGGTGGTAGATGTCTAGTCTCCTTTATGGCTCTAATCTGATAGTGGTAGTGGGGTGGTAGATGTCTAGTCTCCTTTATGGCTCTAATCTGATAGTGGTAGTGGGGTGGTAGATGTCTAGTCTCCTTTATGGCTCTAATCTGATAGTGGTAGTGGGGTGGTAGATGCCTAGTCTCCTTTATGGCTCTAATCTGATAGTGGTAGTGGGGTGGTAGAGGTCTAGCCACCCTTATGGCTCTAATCTGATAGTGGTAGTGGGGTGGTAGATGTCTAGTCTCCTTTATGGCTCTAATCTGATAGTGGTAGTGGGGTGGTAGATGTCTAGTCTCCATTATGGCTCTAATCTGATAGTGGGGTGGTAGATGTCTAGTCTCCTTTATGGCTCTAATCTGATAGTGGTAGTGGGGGGGTAGATGTCTAGTCTCCTTTATGGCTCTAATCTGATAGTGGTAGTTGGGGGGTAGATGTCTCCCTTATGGCTCTAATCTGATAGTGGTAGTGGGGGGGTAGATGTCTCCCTTATGGCTCTAATCTGATAGTGGTAGTGGGGTGGTAGATGCCTAGTCTCCTTTATGGCTCTAATCTGATAGTGGTAGTGGGGTGGTAGAGGTCTAGTCTCCTTTATGGCTCTAATCTGATAGTGGTAGTGGGGGGGTAGATGTCTCTCTTATGGCTCTAATCTGGTAGTGGTAGTGGGGTGGTAGATGTCTAGTCTCCTTTATGGCTCTAATCTGATAGTGGTAGTGGGGGGGCTGATGTCTACTTTATGGCTCTAATCTGATAGTGGTAGTGGGGGGGTAGATGTCTCTCTTATGGCTTTAATCTGGTAGTGGTAGTGGGGTGGTAGATGTCTAGTCTCCATTATGGCTCTAATCTGATAGTGGTAGTGGGGTGGTAGATGCCTAGTCTCCATTATGGCTCTAATCTGATAGTGGTAGTTGGGTGGTAGATGTCTAGTCTCCCTTATGGCTCTAATCTGATAGTGGTAGTGGGGGGGTAGATGTCTCTCTTATGGCTCTAATCTGATAGTGGTAGTGGGGGGGTATATGTCTAGTCTCCTTTATGGCTCTAATCTGATAGTGGTAGTGGGGTGGTAGATGTCTAGTCTCCATTATGGCTCTAATCTGATAGTGGTAGTGGGGGGGTAGAGGTCTAGTCTCCCTTATGGCTCTAATCTGATAGTGGTAGTGGGGTGGTAGATGTCTAGTCTCCATTATGGCTCTAATCTGATAGTGGTAGTTGGGTGGTAGATGTCTAGTCTCCTTTATGGCTCTAATCTGATAGTGGTAGTGGGGTGGTAGATGTCTAGTCTCCCTTATGGCTCTAATCTGATAGTGGTAGTGGGGTGGTAGATGTCTAGTCTCCTTTATGGCTCTAATCTGATAGTGGTAGTGGGGTGGTAGATGTCTAGTCTCCTTTATGGCTCTAATCTGATAGTGGTAGTGGGGGGGTAGAGGTCTAGTCTCCCTTATGGCTCTAATCTGATATTGGTAGTGGGGGGGTAGATGTCTAGTCTCCATTATGGCTCTAATCTGATAGTGGTAGTGGGGGGGTAGATGTCTAGTCTCCATTATGGCTCTAATCTGATAGTGGTAGTGGGGTGGTAGATGTCTAGTCTCCCTTATGGCTCTAATCTGATAGTGGTAGTGGGGTGGTAGATGTCTAGTCTCCTTTATGGCTCTAATCTGATAGTGGTAGTGGGGTGGTAGATGTCTCCCTTATGGCTCTAATCTGATAGTGGTAGTGGGGGGGTAGATGTATAGTCTCTCTTTTGGCTCTAATCTGATAGTGGTAGTGGGGGGGTAGATGTCTAGGCTCCTTTATGGCTCTAATCTGATAGTGGTAGTAGATGTCTAGTCTCATTTATGGCTCTAATCTGATAGTGGTAGTGGGGGGGGTAGATGTCTAGTGTCCTTTATGGCTCTAATCTGATAGTGGTAGTGGGGGGGTAGAGGTCTAGTCTCCTTTATGGCTCTAATCTGATAGTGATAGTGGGGTGGTAGATGTCTAGTCTCCTTTATGGCTCTAATCTGATAGTGGTAGTGGGGTGGTAGATGTCTAGTCCCTTTATGGCTCTAATCTGGTAGTGGTAGTGGGGGGGGTAGATGTCTAGTCTCCTTTATGGCTCTAATCTGATAGTGGTAGTGGGGGGGTAGAGGTCTAGTCTCCTTTATGGCTCTAATCTGGTAGTGGTAGTGGGGGGGGGTAGATGTCTAGTCTCCTTTATGGCTCTAATCTGATAGTGGTAGTGGGGGGGGTAGATGTCTAGTCTCCTTTATGGCTCTAATCTGATAGTGGTAGTGGGGGGGTAGAGGTCTAGTCTCCTTTATGGCTCTAATCTGATAGTGATAGTGGGGTGGTAGATGTCTAGTCTCCTTTATGGCTCTAATCTGATAGTGGTAGTGGGGTGGTAGATGTCTAGTCTCCTTTATGGCTCTAATCTGATAGTGGTAGTGGGGTGGTAGATGTCTAGTCTCCTTTATGGCTCTAATCTGATAGTGGTAGTGGGGTGGTAGATGCCTAGTCTCCTTTATGGCTCTAATCTGATAGTGGTAGTGGGGTGGTAGAGGTCTAGCCACCCTTATGGCTCTAATCTGATAGTGGTAGTGGGGTGGTAGATGTCTAGTCTCCTTTATGGCTCTAATCTGATAGTGGTAGTGGGGTGGTAGATGTCTAGTCTCCATTATGGCTCTAATCTGATAGTGGGGTGGTAGATGTCTAGTCTCCTTTATGGCTCTAATCTGATAGTGGTAGTGGGGGGGTAGATGTCTAGTCTCCTTTATGGCTCTAATCTGATAGTGGTAGTGGGGGGGTAGATGTCTCCCTTATGGCTCTAATCTGATAGTGGTAGTGGGGTGGTAGATGCCTAGTCTCCTTTATGGCTCTAATCTGATAGTGGTAGTGGGGTGGTAGATGTCTAGTCTCCTTTATGGCTCTAATCTGATAGTGGTAGTGGGGTGGTAGATGTCTAGTCTCCATTATGGCTCTAATCTGATAGTGGGGTGGTAGATGTCTAGTCTCCTTTATGGCTCTAATCTGATAGTGGTAGTGGGGGGGTAGATGTCTAGTCTCCTTTATGGCTCTAATCTGATAGTGGGGGGGTAGATGTCTAGTCTCCAATCTGATAGTGGTAGTGGGGGGGTAGATGTCTAGTCTCCTTTATGGCTCTAATCTGATAGTGGTAGTGGGGGGTAGATGTCTAGTCTCCTTTATGGCTCTAATCTGATAGTGGGGGGGTAGATGTCTAGTCTCCAATCTGATAGTGGTAGATGTCTAGTCTCCTTTATGGCTCAGTACACACACACACACACACACACACACACACACACACACACACACATACACATACACATACACACACACACACACACACACACACACACACATACACACACATACACACACACACACACACACACATACACCACACACACACACACACACACACACACACACACACACACATACACCACACACACACACACACACACACACACACACACACACACATACACCACACACACACACACACACACACACACACACACACACATACACACACACATACACCACACACACACACACACACACACACACACACACATACACACACACACACAAGTCAGCTCAGAATGGAGGGGGGTGGTAGAGGACCGAGTGTCTGCGGGTTTTCGCTCCTCCCTTGAACTTGATTGACGAATTACGGTCACTAATTAGTAAGGAACTCCCCTCACCTGGTTGTCTAGGTCTTAATTGAAAGGGGAAAAACCAAAATCCCACAGACACTAAGCCCTCCATTGAATGAGTTTGACACTCCCGCTGTATGGTATCTAGATACGTATCGAATCGTCTTGAAAAGATCCTTATTGACTATACTTTTCCCCTTCCCACCAGCCTCAAGTGTGTCGCGGTGGGAGATTCTGCACCAGGACAAGGAGGAGTTGGAGCGGAGGTTTGAGCGGGAGCTGGAGGGTCTGCGTGTCCAGCAGCAGAGTGAGCTGGCCAGGCTGGAGGAGAGACTGAGGCAGTATCACAGCCTGGAGGTGCAACGCCTGGAGGACCAACAACAGGAGCAGATGCAGAGACTGCAGACACAGCAGCTGGAGCAGGTAGGGAGGGATACATACACACACACACGTTTTTAGTCATTTAGCAGACGCTCTTATCCAGAGCGACTTACAGAAGCAATTAGGGTTAAGTGCCTTGCTCAAGGGCACATCGACAGATTTTTCACCTAGTCGGCTCGGGGATTCAAACCAGCAAACTTTCGGTCAATGGCCCAACACTCTTAACCACTAGATTACCTGCCGCAGTTACATATATACATACAGTGAGGGAAAAAAGTATTTGATCCCCTGCTGATTTTGTAAGTTTGCCCACTGACAAAGACATGATCAGTCTATAATTTTAATGGTAGGTTTATTTGAACAGTGAGAGAGAGAATAAATAAATAAAAATCCAGAAGAACGCATGTAAAAAAAAATATAAATTGATTTGCATTTTAATGAGGGAAATAAGTATTTGACCCCTCTGCAAAACATGACTTAGTACTTGTTGGCAATCACAGAGGTCAGACGTTTCTTGTAGTTGGCCACCAGGTTTGCACACATCTCAGGAGGGATTTTGTCCCACTCCTCTTTGCAGATCTTCTCCAAGTCATTAAGGTTTCGAGGCTGACGTTTGGCAACTCGAACCTTCAGCTCCCTCCACAGATTTTCTATGGGATTAAGGTCTGGAGACTGGCTAGGCCACTCCAGGACCTTAATGTGCTTCTTCTTGAGCCACTCCTTTGTTGCCTTGGCCGTGTGTTTTGGGTCATTGTCATGCTGGAATACCCATCCACGACCCATTTTCAATGCCCTGGCTGAGGGAAGGAGGTTCTCACCCAAGATTTAACGGTACATGGCCCCGTCCATCGTCCCTTTGATGCGGTGAAGTTGTCCTGTCCCCTTAGCAGAAAAACACCCCCAAAGCATAATGTTTCCACCTCCATGTTTGACGGTGAGGATGGTGTTCTTGGGGTCATAGGCAGCATTCCTCCTCCTCCAAACATGGCGAGTTGAGTTGATGCCAAAGAGCTCGATTTTGGTCTCATCTGACCATAACACTTTCACCCAGTTCTCCTCTGAATCATTCAGATGTTCATTGGCAAACTTCAGACAGGCCTGTATATGTGCTTTCTTGAGCAGGGGGACCTTGCGGGTGCTGCAGGATTTCAGTATTTCACGGCGTAGTGTGTTACCAATTGTTTTCTTGGTGACTATGGTCCCAGCTGTCTTGAGATCATTGACAAGATCCTCCTGTGTAGTTCTGGGCTGATTCCTCACCGTTCTCATGATCATTGCAACTCCACGAGGTGAGATCTTGCATCGAGCCCCAGGCCGAGGAAGATTGACAGTTATTTTGTGTTTCTTCCATTTGCGAATAATCGCACCAACTGTTGTCACATTCTCACCAAGCTGCTTGGCGATGGTCTTGTAGCCCATTCCAGCCTTGTGTAGGTCTACAATCTTGTCCCTGACATCCTTGGAGAGCTCTTTGGTCTTGGCCATGGTGGAGAGTTTGGAATCTGATTGATTGATTGCTTCCTTTAAGAGTGTGCTCCTAATCTCAGCTTGTTACCTGTATAAAAGACACCTGGGAGCCAGAAATCTTTCTGATTGAAAGGGGGTCAAATACTTATTTCCCTCATTAAAATGCAAATCAATTTATAACATTTTTGACATGCGTTTTTCTGGATTTTTTTGTTGTTATTCTGTCTCTCACTGTTCAAATAAACCTACCATTAAAATTATAGACTGATCATGTCTTTGTCAGTGGGCAAACGTACAAAATCAGCAGGGGATCAAATACTTTTTTCCCTCACTGTACATACATACATACATACATACATACATACATACATACATACATACATACATACATACATACATACATACATACATACATACATACACACACACATACATACATACATACGCATACATACATACACATACTTACACATACATACATTTACATACATACATACATACACACACACACACACATACATACATACATACATACATACACACACACACACACACACACACACACACACACACACACACACACACACACACACACACACACATACATACATACATACATACATACAGTACCAGTCAAAAGTTTGGACACACCTACTAAGTTTTAGAACACCTACTCATTCCAGGGTTTTCCTTAATTTTTAATATTTTCTACATTGTAGAATAATAGTGAAGACATCAAAACTATGAAATAACACATATGGAATCATGTAGGAACCAAAAAAGTGATAAACAAATCAAAATACATGTTATATTTGAGATTCTTCGAAGAAGCCACCCTTTGCCTTGATGACAGCTTTGCACACTCTTGGCATTCTCTCAACCAGCTTCATGAGGTAGTCACCTGGAATGCATTTCAATTAGCCTTGTTAAAAGTTAATTTGTGGAATTTCTTTCCTTCTTAATTCGCATTAAGACAATCAGTTGTGTTGTGACAAGTTAGGGGTGGTATACAGAAATAGCCCTATTTGGTAAAAGACCAAGTCCATATTATGGAAAGAACAGCTCAAATAAGCAAAGAGAAACGACAGTCCATCATTACTTTAAGACATGAAGGTCAGTCAATCTGGAACATTTCAAGAACTTTGAACGTTTCTTCAAGTTTCAAAAACCATCAAAAACCATCAAGCGCTATGATGAACCTGGCTCTCATGAGGACCACCACAGGAAAGGAAGACCCAGAGTTACCTCAGCTGCAGAGGATAAATTCATTAGAGTTAACTGCACCTCAGATTGCAGCCCAAATAAATGCTTCACAGAGTTCAAGTAACAGACACATCTCAACATCAACTGTTCAGAGGGAACTGCGTGAATCAGGCCTTCATGGTCGTATTGCTGCAAAGAAACCACTACTAAAGGACACCAATAAGAAGAAGAGACTTGCTTGGTCCAACAAACACGAGCAATGGACATTAGACTGGTTGAAATCTGTTCTTTTGTCTGATGAGTCCAAATGTGAGATTTTTGGTTCTTACCGCTGTGTCTTTGTGAGATGCAGAGTAGGTGAACGTATGATCTCCGCATGTGTGGTTCCCACCGTGTAGCATGGAGGAGGAGGTGTGATGGTGTGGGGGTGCTTTGCTGGTGACACTGTCAGTGATTTATTTAGAATTCAAGGCACACTTAACCAGTATGGCTACCACAGCATTCTGCAGCGATACGCCATCCCATCTGGTTTGGGATTAGTGGGACTATCATTTGTTTTTCAACAGGACAATGACCCAACACACCTCCAGGCTGTGTAAGGGCTATTTTCCCAAGAAGGAGAGTGATGGAGTGCTGCATCAGATAACCCGGCCTCCACAATCCCCCGACCTCAACCCAATTGAGATGGTTTGGGATGAGTCGGACGGCAGAGTGAAGGAAAAGCAGTCAACAAGTGCTAAGCATATGTGATAACTCCTTCAAGACTGTTGGAAAACCATTCCAGGTGAAGCTGGTTGAGAGAATGTGTGGAAAGCTGTCATCAAACCTTTGACTGGTACTTTATATACATACATAGACACATACAAACACAGTCTTGTACAGTTAACCTTGTGGGGACACACAAGTCAGTCCCATTCAAAATCCTATTTTCCCTTTACCCTAACCTTAACCCAAAAACCTAACCTTAACCGTAACCCTAAACCTAACCCTAGCTCCTAACCCTAACCCTAAAACTAACCCTAACTGTCATGATCGTTATGAGAAGCGGACCAAGGCGCAGCGTGATAGGCGTACATACTTTTATTAAGTGTACACAACACGAACAAAAACACAAAACGATACATGAAGTCCTAGGTAATAGAACAAACCATACGGAACAAGATCCCACAATAAACTGGTGCCAACAGGCTGCCTAAGTATGGTCCCCAATCAGAGACAACGAGCTACAGCTGTCTCTGATTGGGAACCACCCTGGCCAACATAGAAACTAAACGATCTAGAACACAACATAGAAAACTATAACATAGAAAAATCCACACCCTGGCTCAACATACAAGAGTCCCCAGAGCCAGGGCGTGACAGTACCCCCCCCCCCCTCCAAAGGCGCGGACTGCGACCGCGCCACACCAACACAACAGGGTAGAGGCCAGGTGGGCATTCCGCCTCGGAGGCGGATCCGGCTCCGGGCGTGACCACCACTCTCTCTCTACCCCCCCGTTGCGCCCCTGGTCTGGTCTGGCCCCGCTGGCCGGAGCTGGACTGGACACCGGTGGAGCAGGCACGGGCCGTGCCGGACTGACGACGCGCACCACTGGCCTGGTGCGGGGAGCAGGAACGGGCCGGACCGGGCTGACGACGCGCACCACTGGCTTGGTGCGGGGAGCAGGAACAGGCTGGACCGGGCTGGCGACGCGCACCCCTGGCTTGGTGCGGGGAGCAGGAACAGGCCGGACCGGGCTGGCGACGCGCACCACTGGCTTGGTGCGAGGGACAGAAACAGGCCGGACCGGGCTGGCGACGCACACCACAGTCTTGGTGCGGGGAGCAGGAACGGGCCGGACCGGGCTGACAACGCGCACCACTGGCTTGGTGCGGGGGACAGGAACAGGTCGGGCCGGACTGGTGACACACACCACTTGCTTGGTGCGAGGAGCGGGACTGGGTTTCCTCATAAACCTCCGCTAAACCTCCGCTCCCTCTGCTGCCTAACCAGTTCCTCTCGCCGTGCCTCTACACTCTCCTTCTCCCTCGTGACCAATAGCCCCCGTAACCTGGTGGCCTCCTCTCCTAGTCCGCCGATTCGCCCTGTAGCTGCCTCCAGTAGCCCCGTCGTCCACGCCGTGTGCCCCCCCCCCAAAAAAATGTCTTGGGGTTGCCTCTCGCGTGTCCGTCGTCGGCACGGTTGGCGCCGTTTCTCCTCTCCTGCCTGGGCATTTACTTTTGCCCATGGCCCTCTGCCCGCGAATATGTCCTCCCATGACCACCATTCGCCCACCTGAGCCATCGCCCTCTTCTCCTCCTGGGCACGCTGCTTGGTCCTCTGGTGGTGGGATCTTCTGTCACGATCGTCGACTGATGAAGCGGACCAAGGCGCAGCGTGATAAGCGTACATTCTTTATTAGTGTACACAACACGAACCAAAACAATAAACAAACGATACGTGAAGTCCTAGGTTACAACACAAACCTCTACGGAACAAGATCCCACAAAGACTAGTGCCCAACAGGCTGCCTAAGTATGGTCCCCAATCAGAGACAACGAGCTACAGCTGCCTCTGATTGGGAACCACCCTGGCCAACATAGATCTAACCGATCTAGAACAAAAACATAGAAAAACTAAACATAGCAAATCCTCACCCTGGCTCAACATTTAAGAGTCCCCAGAGCCAGGGCGTGACACTAACACTAACCCTAATTCTACCCTTAAGCCTAAACCCCCTAGAAATAGCATTTGACCTTGTGGGGACCAGAAGTCACCACAATAATATTTAAACACGTCCACTCACTCACTCAATCACTCACACACACACACACACACACATAAGATAACAACAGTAGGTTTTGATTGTGTGACTGAATGTGATGGTGACTATGATGTCAATGTGATGGTGGCTATGATGTGAATAATGATTGTGACTATGATGTGAATGTGATGGTGACTATGATGTGAATGTGATGGTTACTATGATGTGAATGTGATGGTGACTAGGATGTCAATGTGATGGCAACTATGATGTCAATGTGATGGCAACTATGATGTTAATGTGATGGTGACTATGATGTCAATGTGATGGTGACTATGATGTGAATGTGATGGTGATTTGTTGTGTTTTTTATTGACCCCGTGATCATGTGTGTCTCCAGATGGAGGAGGTCACAGAGAATCATGAGGCGGCCCTGACTG